>NW_028134563.1:0-79000 GCF_964662115.1 Mustela nivalis | reverse complement strand
CCAAACTTCAGGGCATCGTGACCAGGAGTGTGAGGACGGAAGTCTGAGAAGACAAGCTAAATTCGGGTTTCAGGGAGAGGGCACGACAGGAACTCCCTGCAGATCGGAACCAATATATCAAGCATCTGAAGTCAGCGCGAGGATCAGAGGTTGGCTCAGGTTGGAGTTTTCGTGCATGACGGCCGCTTCATGAAGGGAGCAGAATCTCGAGGCCATTGTGGTTTTCCCACGTTGGGAGTTGTGGGAAGCCCCCTTCAAGGATTCCTTCTGCGGGACAATTGAGACCTGTTGGACAGCTCCAGGACATCCCATATGGAATGACTCCAGAGCACGTTCCAGAATGGATGCCTGGGAAGCCCGCCTCGCATTCCAATTGTCTCCTAGCAACAAGACAGTTTAGATCTGATGGCTCTGCGGGAGCAACCAAGGTGGCTGAGGACGGGTCCTAATATGTTTTTGTGTCCATGAGGGCCTTGGAATGGGGCGGTGGCACAGGGACCCTGACGTACTCTCCTAAGCTTTTGACATAGCTACCATGCACAGGTTTCCTTGTGGAGACGAGATGAGTTCTGATGGGTGCCTCAGGAAAACCCCTATGCTCGTATTGGAATCAGGCTTTTGAGGAAACATGCCTGTAAACCAAGGCAATGGATCCTATTATGGTCTAGGGTCCTGTCTGCTTCAATCTTCTTCTGGGGACATCCATCTATGGTATGAGTGGAGGTAGATTATCAGCTGGTGTCTGACAGCCCTTGTTTGTTCCGGTCGACCTACACTATTGGGATGGCCTCAGGGACTTTGGAGGTTTCTCCTCATTTGTACGATTTTGGACCATGAAATGGGCAGAATTCCCATGGATTGGTAGGCACAGTCCTAATGTGTAGCTCCAGGGGCCCCAGCCTGGAGAGTGTGTGGCCCAGGACTTTGAGGACAGAAGTCTGAAAACACAAACTCAGCTTAGGTTTGGGGACGTAGGTATTGCAGGCCCGATCTACAAACCATGAGAAGAACTCTTCAGGATATGAAGAAAGTGTGAGTATGAGGCGCTTGCTCAGGCTTTTGTCTCTGGATTTTGTATCAGCGATGGCCGTTGAATGTCGGGGAGGCCTTATGAGCCATGGACGAATCTTCCTCTCTGAGGATTTGCTCCGATTCCCAATTGTTTTTCGTCAATCTGTGGGATGGGAGGACTCCTTTCAGTTTTTTTACCTCAGGTGTCCCACCAAAAGAGAAATTCCAAAGCAAAGCCGTGGAGAAGACTGAAGGGACAACCCGAACTATGGTTAAAAATTGGGGCCAGGGGCATGGCAAGCCCAACATGCTATCTCTTCATCCAGCCACTGAGAGGCCTTACTTGGGGACTGGGCTCACGCTGAGGGTCAAAATGTGTGTTTGTGACCAATGTGGCCCAAGAGCATGGGCGGGGCCTCATGGGCCACACTGGCTTCAACTACACTGAAGGTTGGACAACATGCCAACCACAAGGTTTCTTGCCATGGGGAAGGAGTTCTGATTTCTGCAACACGTTCAACCCTGGGCAGTGATTGGAGATAAGGTCTAGATTCTGAAGCCAGAAAACCGAGGTTGGGAAGAGATGACGACCTAAGGCCATGGCGGCTCGATGTGCTCAGTGTGCGGCTAGCAGTCTGGGTGGGCCAGGAGTTCAAAGCTCAGACTGTGTCAGAAAGAGCATTAGTGCCCTGGTCAGCCTATGTATTTGCTGTAGAGCCAAGGTAGGTGAAGGTTGTTCCTCACTTGGGGTTACTGGGTCACCCC
Source organism: Mustela nivalis (assembly GCF_964662115.1). Classification (NCBI taxonomy): domain Eukaryota; kingdom Metazoa; phylum Chordata; class Mammalia; order Carnivora; family Mustelidae; genus Mustela; species Mustela nivalis. Next base: position 77,224 of record NW_028134563.1, on the reverse strand, counting down.
GGGGGCAATGTTGTTCTTCTGGAGGGCAGGCAGAGTGCTGCATCGTAGTTCTGGATTGCCAAACTGGAGGGCTTGTGGGCCAGTAGTCTGAGGACAGAAGTCTGAGAACACAAGCTAGGCTTAGGTTTCTGGGTGAGGACATGGCAGGCACAATCTACAGACCGGAATCGAGATCTCGTGCATCTGAAGGCAGGGCGAGGATCGGACTATCGCTCAGGTTGGAGTTTCTGTCCCTGATGGCCCCTTCATGAATGAAGGGCATCACGAGGCCATGGAGGTTTTCCTATGATGAAAGTTGTGAGCAACTCCAAACTGCAAAGAGTCTTCTGCAGGACAATTGAGACCTGCTGTTTGGCTCCAGGCCAATGATTCTGAGCAGGGTTCTAAGGATGGATGGCTTGGTAGCCCACCTCGCATTCCAATTGTCTCCTAGCAAAAAGACAGGTTAGATCTGCTGGATCTGGGGGAGCAACCGAGGAGGCTGAGTTGAAATGGACTCTCCTGGAGATGGGTCCTAATGTGCTTTTGTGTCTATGGAGACCTTGGAATGAAGCGGTGGCACTGGGGCCCTGAAGGGTTCTCCTAAACAGAGGCTTTGCACGGCTCCAACGTCCAAGTATCCCATGTGTAGATGAGATGTTTTCTGATGGGTGAGTCAAGAAAGAGACATATGCTGGTTTTGAAATCCCGGCCTCTGTGGAGAAGCTTTGAAACCAAAGCAATGGATCTGATAAGTGCCTAGGGGCCTGTACTTTCCTTTTTAACTCTCGGGACATCTGTCTATGGGTCTGAGTGCAGGGAGGTGCTCCGATGGGCTCAGATTGCCCCTCTTTTTCCTGGGAAGCCACCACTATTGATATGGATCAGGGACTTTGGAGGTTTATACTATTAGAAGGGTTGTGTCCATTGTAATGGGAACACACAATTCACTTGGTGAGGGCAAGTACAGTCCTCAGGTTTGGCTCAAGGGGCCTGAGCCTGTAGGTTGTGTAGGCCAGGGCTGTTTGGACAGTTGTCTGGAAACACAAACTCGTCTTATGTTTTGGGACATAAATATGGCAGGACTGATCTACAGACCATGAGGAGAACTCTTCGGGATTTGAAAAATGGGCGAGTGTGAAGCTCTTGCTCAAGTTTTTGTCTCTGGATACCGTGTCACTCAGGGTCGTGAAATTTCTGGGTGACTTCATGGGAAATGGACGAGTCTTACTCTCTGGTGGTTTGGCCCAGTCCAAAGAGTTTGGGGTCATTCTGTGGGATGGAAGAAGTCCGTTTTTTTGTTTTTGTTGTTTTCTTTTTTAACCTCAGGTGTCCCACCAAATGAGGGGTTCCAAAGTAGAGCACTGGGGAGGGGCGATTGGACAATCAGAAATCTGGTTAAAAATTGGGGCCTAGGGACATGTCAAGCCCATTATGGCATCTAATGGTCCAGCCACTGAGAGGACTTACTAGAGGACAGGACTCATGCTGAGGGTCAAAATGGGTGTTTATGCCGTCGTCGCACTCAAGAATGGGCGGGGCCTCAGGGTGAATGCTGGTTTCTCCTACACTGAACGTTGGAAAACGTGCCAACCACAAGGTTTCTTGCCATGGGTAAGGAGGAGTTGTGATTTCTGCATCACACTCACGCCTGGGCAGTGATTGGAGATAAGGTCTCGGTTCTGAAGCCTGAAAACTGAGATAGGGAAGAGATGATGACCTAAGGCCATGGCGGGTCTTATGTGCTAGGTGTGTGGTCAGCTTTCTGGGTGTTGGTCAGGAGGTCCGGGCTCAGGATGTGTCCGACAGTGCATTAGTGCCCAGGGTAGACTACATAATTTGGGTAAAGTCGAGTGCTGTGTAGGTTTATCCTCATTTAAGGTGCCTGAGCATCTCATGAGGCAATAATTTTTTTCATGAGGTCAGGCAGAGTGCTGCATTGTGGGTCCGGAATTGCCAAACTTCAGGGCATCGTGACCAGGAGTGTGAGGACGGAAGTCTGAGAAGACAAGCTAAATTCGGGTTTCAGGGAGAGGGCACGACAGGAACTCCCTGCAGATCGGAACCAATATATCAAGCATCTGAAGTCAGCGCGAGGATCAGAGGTTGGCTCAGGTTGGAGTTTTCGTGCATGACGGCCGCTTCATGAAGGGAGCAGAATCTCGAGGCCATTGTGGTTTTCCCACGTTGGGAGTTGTGGGAAGCCCCCTTCAAGGATTCCTTCTGCGGGACAATTGAGACCTGTTGGACAGCTCCAGGACATCCCATATGGAATGACTCCAGAGCACGTTCCAGAATGGATGCCTGGGAAGCCCGCCTCGCATTCCAATTGTCTCCTAGCAACAAGACAGTTTAGATCTGATGGCTCTGCGGGAGCAACCAAGGTGGCTGAGGACGGGTCCTAATATGTTTTTGTGTCCATGAGGGCCTTGGAATGGGGCGGTGGCACAGGGACCCTGACGTACTCTCCTAAGCTTTTGACATAGCTACCATGCACAGGTTTCCTTGTGGAGACGAGATGAGTTCTGATGGGTGCCTCAGGAAAACCCCTATGCTCGTATTGGAATCAGGCTTTTGAGGAAACATGCCTGTAAACCAAGGCAATGGATCCTATTATGGTCTAGGGTCCTGTCTGCTTCAATCTTCTTCTGGGGACATCCATCTATGGTATGAGTGGAGGTAGATTATCAGCTGGTGTCTGACAGCCCTTGTTTGTTCCGGTCGACCTACACTATTGGGATGGCCTCAGGGACTTTGGAGGTTTCTCCTCATTTGTACGATTTTGGACCATGAAATGGGCAGAATTCCCATGGATTGGTAGGCACAGTCCTAATGTGTAGCTCCAGGGGCCCCAGCCTGGAGAGTGTGTGGCCCAGGACTTTGAGGACAGAAGTCTGAAAACACAAACTCAGCTTAGGTTTGGGGACGTAGGTATTGCAGGCCCGATCTACAAACCATGAGAAGAACTCTTCAGGATATGAAGAAAGTGTGAGTATGAGGCGCTTGCTCAGGCTTTTGTCTCTGGATTTTGTATCAGCGATGGCCGTTGAATGTCGGGGAGGCCTTATGAGCCATGGACGAATCTTCCTCTCTGAGGATTTGCTCCGATTCCCAATTGTTTTTCGTCAATCTGTGGGATGGGAGGACTCCTTTCAGTTTTTTTACCTCAGGTGTCCCACCAAAAGAGAAATTCCAAAGCAAAGCCGTGGAGAAGACTGAAGGGACAACCCGAACTATGGTTAAAAATTGGGGCCAGGGGCATGGCAAGCCCAACATGCTATCTCTTCATCCAGCCACTGAGAGGCCTTACTTGGGGACTGGGCTCACGCTGAGGGTCAAAATGTGTGTTTGTGACCAATGTGGCCCAAGAGCATGGGCGGGGCCTCATGGGCCACACTGGCTTCAACTACACTGAAGGTTGGACAACATGCCAACCACAAGGTTTCTTGCCATGGGGAAGGAGTTCTGATTTCTGCAACACGTTCAACCCTGGGCAGTGATTGGAGATAAGGTCTAGATTCTGAAGCCAGAAAACCGAGGTTGGGAAGAGATGACGACCTAAGGCCATGGCGGCTCGATGTGCTCAGTGTGCGGCTAGCAGTCTGGGTGGGCCAGGAGTTCAAAGCTCAGACTGTGTCAGAAAGAGCATTAGTGCCCTGGTCAGCCTATGTATTTGCTGTAGAGCCAAGGTAGGTGAAGGTTGTTCCTCACTTGGGGTTACTGGGTCACCCCGGGGGCAATGTTGTTCTTCTGGAGGGCAGGCAGAGTGCTGCATCGTAGTTCTGGATTGCCAAACTGGAGGGCTTGTGGGCCAGTAGTCTGAGGACAGAAGTCTGAGAACACAAGCTAGGCTTAGGTTTCTGGGTGAGGACATGGCAGGCACAATCTACAGACCGGAATCGAGATCTCGTGCATCTGAAGGCAGGGCGAGGATCGGACTATCGCTCAGGTTGGAGTTTCTGTCCCTGATGGCCCCTTCATGAATGAAGGGCATCACGAGGCCATGGAGGTTTTCCTATGATGAAAGTTGTGAGCAACTCCAAACTGCAAAGAGTCTTCTGCAGGACAATTGAGACCTGCTGTTTGGCTCCAGGCCAATGATTCTGAGCAGGGTTCTAAGGATGGATGGCTTGGTAGCCCACCTCGCATTCCAATTGTCTCCTAGCAAAAAGACAGGTTAGATCTGCTGGATCTGGGGGAGCAACCGAGGAGGCTGAGTTGAAATGGACTCTCCTGGAGATGGGTCCTAATGTGCTTTTGTGTCTATGGAGACCTTGGAATGAAGCGGTGGCACTGGGGCCCTGAAGGGTTCTCCTAAACAGAGGCTTTGCACGGCTCCAACGTCCAAGTATCCCATGTGTAGATGAGATGTTTTCTGATGGGTGAGTCAAGAAAGAGACATATGCTGGTTTTGAAATCCCGGCCTCTGTGGAGAAGCTTTGAAACCAAAGCAATGGATCTGATAAGTGCCTAGGGGCCTGTACTTTCCTTTTTAACTCTCGGGACATCTGTCTATGGGTCTGAGTGCAGGGAGGTGCTCCGATGGGCTCAGATTGCCCCTCTTTTTCCTGGGAAGCCACCACTATTGATATGGATCAGGGACTTTGGAGGTTTATACTATTAGAAGGGTTGTGTCCATTGTAATGGGAACACACAATTCACTTGGTGAGGGCAAGTACAGTCCTCAGGTTTGGCTCAAGGGGCCTGAGCCTGTAGGTTGTGTAGGCCAGGGCTGTTTGGACAGTTGTCTGGAAACACAAACTCGTCTTATGTTTTGGGACATAAATATGGCAGGACTGATCTACAGACCATGAGGAGAACTCTTCGGGGTTTGAAAAATGGGCGAGTGTGAAGCTCTTGCTCAAGTTTTTGTCTCTGGATACCGTGTCACTCAGGGTCGTGAAATTTCTGGGTGACTTCATGGGAAATGGACGAGTCTTACTCTCTGGTGGTTTGGCCCAGTCCAAAGAGTTTGGGGTCATTCTGTGGGATGGAAGAAGTCCGTTTTTTTGTTTTTGTTGTTTTCTTTTTTAACCTCAGGTGTCCCACCAAATGAGGGGTTCCAAAGTAGAGCACTGGGGAGGGGCGATTGGACAATCAGAAATCTGGTTAAAAATTGGGGCCTAGGGACATGTCAAGCCCATTATGGCATCTAATGGTCCAGCCACTGAGAGGACTTACTAGAGGACAGGACTCATGCTGAGGGTCAAAATGGGTGTTTATGCCGTCGTCGCACTCAAGAATGGGCGGGGCCTCAGGGTGAATGCTGGTTTCTCCTACACTGAACGTTGGAAAACGTGCCAACCACAAGGTTTCTTGCCATGGGTAAGGAGGAGTTGTGATTTCTGCATCACACTCACGCCTGGGCAGTGATTGGAGATAAGGTCTCGGTTCTGAAGCCTGAAAACTGAGATAGGGAAGAGATGATGACCTAAGGCCATGGCGGGTCTTATGTGCTAGGTGTGTGGTCAGCTTTCTGGGTGTTGGTCAGGAGGTCCGGGCTCAGGATGTGTCCGACAGTGCATTAGTGCCCAGGGTAGACTACATAATTTGGGTAAAGTCGAGTGCTGTGTAGGTTTATCCTCATTTAAGGTGCCTGAGCATCTCATGAGGCAATAATTTTTTTCATGAGGTCAGGCAGAGTGCTGCATTGTGGGTCCGGAATTGCCAAACTTCAGGGCATCGTGACCAGGAGTGTGAGGACGGAAGTCTGAGAAGACAAGCTAAATTCGGGTTTCAGGGAGAGGGCACGACAGGAACTCCCTGCAGATCGGAACCAATATATCAAGCATCTGAAGTCAGCGCGAGGATCAGAGGTTGGCTCAGGTTGGAGTTTTCGTGCATGACGGCCGCTTCATGAAGGGAGCAGAATCTCGAGGCCATTGTGGTTTTCCCACGTTGGGAGTTGTGGGAAGCCCCCTTCAAGGATTCCTTCTGCGGGACAATTGAGACCTGTTGGACAGCTCCAGGACATCCCATATGGAATGACTCCAGAGCACGTTCCAGAATGGATGCCTGGGAAGCCCGCCTCGCATTCCAATTGTCTCCTAGCAACAAGACAGTTTAGATCTGATGGCTCTGCGGGAGCAACCAAGGTGGCTGAGGACGGGTCCTAATATGTTTTTGTGTCCATGAGGGCCTTGGAATGGGGCGGTGGCACAGGGACCCTGACGTACTCTCCTAAGCTTTTGACATAGCTACCATGCACAGGTTTCCTTGTGGAGACGAGATGAGTTCTGATGGGTGCCTCAGGAAAACCCCTATGCTCGTATTGGAATCAGGCTTTTGAGGAAACATGCCTGTAAACCAAGGCAATGGATCCTATTATGGTCTAGGGTCCTGTCTGCTTCAATCTTCTTCTGGGGACATCCATCTATGGTATGAGTGGAGGTAGATTATCAGCTGGTGTCTGACAGCCCTTGTTTGTTCCGGTCGACCTACACTATTGGGATGGCCTCAGGGACTTTGGAGGTTTCTCCTCATTTGTACGATTTTGGACCATGAAATGGGCAGAATTCCCATGGATTGGTAGGCACAGTCCTAATGTGTAGCTCCAGGGGCCCCAGCCTGGAGAGTGTGTGGCCCAGGACTTTGAGGACAGAAGTCTGAAAACACAAACTCAGCTTAGGTTTGGGGACGTAGGTATTGCAGGCCCGATCTACAAACCATGAGAAGAACTCTTCAGGATATGAAGAAAGTGTGAGTATGAGGCGCTTGCTCAGGCTTTTGTCTCTGGATTTTGTATCAGCGATGGCCGTTGAATGTCGGGGAGGCCTTATGAGCCATGGACGAATCTTCCTCTCTGAGGATTTGCTCCGATTCCCAATTGTTTTTCGTCAATCTGTGGGATGGGAGGACTCCTTTCAGTTTTTTTACCTCAGGTGTCCCACCAAAAGAGAAATTCCAAAGCAAAGCCGTGGAGAAGACTGAAGGGACAACCCGAACTATGGTTAAAAATTGGGGCCAGGGGCATGGCAAGCCCAACATGCTATCTCTTCATCCAGCCACTGAGAGGCCTTACTTGGGGACTGGGCTCACGCTGAGGGTCAAAATGTGTGTTTGTGACCAATGTGGCCCAAGAGCATGGGCGGGGCCTCATGGGCCACACTGGCTTCAACTACACTGAAGGTTGGACAACATGCCAACCACAAGGTTTCTTGCCATGGGGAAGGAGTTCTGATTTCTGCAACACGTTCAACCCTGGGCAGTGATTGGAGATAAGGTCTAGATTCTGAAGCCAGAAAACCGAGGTTGGGAAGAGATGACGACCTAAGGCCATGGCGGCTCGATGTGCTCAGTGTGCGGCTAGCAGTCTGGGTGGGCCAGGAGTTCAAAGCTCAGACTGTGTCAGAAAGAGCATTAGTGCCCTGGTCAGCCTATGTATTTGCTGTAGAGCCAAGGTAGGTGAAGGTTGTTCCTCACTTGGGGTTACTGGGTCACCCCGGGGGCAATGTTGTTCTTCTGGAGGGCAGGCAGAGTGCTGCATCGTAGTTCTGGATTGCCAAACTGGAGGGCTTGTGGGCCAGTAGTCTGAGGACAGAAGTCTGAGAACACAAGCTAGGCTTAGGTTTCTGGGTGAGGACATGGCAGGCACAATCTACAGACCGGAATCGAGATCTCGTGCATCTGAAGGCAGGGCGAGGATCGGACTATCGCTCAGGTTGGAGTTTCTGTCCCTGATGGCCCCTTCATGAATGAAGGGCATCACGAGGCCATGGAGGTTTTCCTATGATGAAAGTTGTGAGCAACTCCAAACTGCAAAGAGTCTTCTGCAGGACAATTGAGACCTGCTGTTTGGCTCCAGGCCAATGATTCTGAGCAGGGTTCTAAGGATGGATGGCTTGGTAGCCCACCTCGCATTCCAATTGTCTCCTAGCAAAAAGACAGGTTAGATCTGCTGGATCTGGGGGAGCAACCGAGGAGGCTGAGTTGAAATGGACTCTCCTGGAGATGGGTCCTAATGTGCTTTTGTGTCTATGGAGACCTTGGAATGAAGCGGTGGCACTGGGGCCCTGAAGGGTTCTCCTAAACAGAGGCTTTGCACGGCTCCAACGTCCAAGTATCCCATGTGTAGATGAGATGTTTTCTGATGGGTGAGTCAAGAAAGAGACATATGCTGGTTTTGAAATCCCGGCCTCTGTGGAGAAGCTTTGAAACCAAAGCAATGGATCTGATAAGTGCCTAGGGGCCTGTACTTTCCTTTTTAACTCTCGGGACATCTGTCTATGGGTCTGAGTGCAGGGAGGTGCTCCGATGGGCTCAGATTGCCCCTCTTTTTCCTGGGAAGCCACCACTATTGATATGGATCAGGGACTTTGGAGGTTTATACTATTAGAAGGGTTGTGTCCATTGTAATGGGAACACACAATTCACTTGGTGAGGGCAAGTACAGTCCTCAGGTTTGGCTCAAGGGGCCTGAGCCTGTAGGTTGTGTAGGCCAGGGCTGTTTGGACAGTTGTCTGGAAACACAAACTCGTCTTATGTTTTGGGACATAAATATGGCAGGACTGATCTACAGACCATGAGGAGAACTCTTCGGGGTTTGAAAAATGGGCGAGTGTGAAGCTCTTGCTCAAGTTTTTGTCTCTGGATACCGTGTCACTCAGGGTCGTGAAATTTCTGGGTGACTTCATGGGAAATGGACGAGTCTTACTCTCTGGTGGTTTGGCCCAGTCCAAAGAGTTTGGGGTCATTCTGTGGGATGGAAGAAGTCCGTTTTTTTGTTTTTGTTGTTTTCTTTTTTAACCTCAGGTGTCCCACCAAATGAGGGGTTCCAAAGTAGAGCACTGGGGAGGGGCGATTGGACAATCAGAAATCTGGTTAAAAATTGGGGCCTAGGGACATGTCAAGCCCATTATGGCATCTAATGGTCCAGCCACTGAGAGGACTTACTAGAGGACAGGACTCATGCTGAGGGTCAAAATGGGTGTTTATGCCGTCGTCGCACTCAAGAATGGGCGGGGCCTCAGGGTGAATGCTGGTTTCTCCTACACTGAACGTTGGAAAACGTGCCAACCACAAGGTTTCTTGCCATGGGTAAGGAGGAGTTGTGATTTCTGCATCACACTCACGCCTGGGCAGTGATTGGAGATAAGGTCTCGGTTCTGAAGCCTGAAAACTGAGATAGGGAAGAGATGATGACCTAAGGCCATGGCGGGTCTTATGTGCTAGGTGTGTGGTCAGCTTTCTGGGTGTTGGTCAGGAGGTCCGGGCTCAGGATGTGTCCGACAGTGCATTAGTGCCCAGGGTAGACTACATAATTTGGGTAAAGTCGAGTGCTGTGTAGGTTTATCCTCATTTAAGGTGCCTGAGCATCTCATGAGGCAATAATTTTTTTCATGAGGTCAGGCAGAGTGCTGCATTGTGGGTCCGGAATTGCCAAACTTCAGGGCATCGTGACCAGGAGTGTGAGGACGGAAGTCTGAGAAGACAAGCTAAATTCGGGTTTCAGGGAGAGGGCACGACAGGAACTCCCTGCAGATCGGAACCAATATATCAAGCATCTGAAGTCAGCGCGAGGATCAGAGGTTGGCTCAGGTTGGAGTTTTCGTGCATGACGGCCGCTTCATGAAGGGAGCAGAATCTCGAGGCCATTGTGGTTTTCCCACGTTGGGAGTTGTGGGAAGCCCCCTTCAAGGATTCCTTCTGCGGGACAATTGAGACCTGTTGGACAGCTCCAGGACATCCCATATGGAATGACTCCAGAGCACGTTCCAGAATGGATGCCTGGGAAGCCCGCCTCGCATTCCAATTGTCTCCTAGCAACAAGACAGTTTAGATCTGATGGCTCTGCGGGAGCAACCAAGGTGGCTGAGGACGGGTCCTAATATGTTTTTGTGTCCATGAGGGCCTTGGAATGGGGCGGTGGCACAGGGACCCTGACGTACTCTCCTAAGCTTTTGACATAGCTACCATGCACAGGTTTCCTTGTGGAGACGAGATGAGTTCTGATGGGTGCCTCAGGAAAACCCCTATGCTCGTATTGGAATCAGGCTTTTGAGGAAACATGCCTGTAAACCAAGGCAATGGATCCTATTATGGTCTAGGGTCCTGTCTGCTTCAATCTTCTTCTGGGGACATCCATCTATGGTATGAGTGGAGGTAGATTATCAGCTGGTGTCTGACAGCCCTTGTTTGTTCCGGTCGACCTACACTATTGGGATGGCCTCAGGGACTTTGGAGGTTTCTCCTCATTTGTACGATTTTGGACCATGAAATGGGCAGAATTCCCATGGATTGGTAGGCACAGTCCTAATGTGTAGCTCCAGGGGCCCCAGCCTGGAGAGTGTGTGGCCCAGGACTTTGAGGACAGAAGTCTGAAAACACAAACTCAGCTTAGGTTTGGGGACGTAGGTATTGCAGGCCCGATCTACAAACCATGAGAAGAACTCTTCAGGATATGAAGAAAGTGTGAGTATGAGGCGCTTGCTCAGGCTTTTGTCTCTGGATTTTGTATCAGCGATGGCCGTTGAATGTCGGGGAGGCCTTATGAGCCATGGACGAATCTTCCTCTCTGAGGATTTGCTCCGATTCCCAATTGTTTTTCGTCAATCTGTGGGATGGGAGGACTCCTTTCAGTTTTTTTACCTCAGGTGTCCCACCAAAAGAGAAATTCCAAAGCAAAGCCGTGGAGAAGACTGAAGGGACAACCCGAACTATGGTTAAAAATTGGGGCCAGGGGCATGGCAAGCCCAACATGCTATCTCTTCATCCAGCCACTGAGAGGCCTTACTTGGGGACTGGGCTCACGCTGAGGGTCAAAATGTGTGTTTGTGACCAATGTGGCCCAAGAGCATGGGCGGGGCCTCATGGGCCACACTGGCTTCAACTACACTGAAGGTTGGACAACATGCCAACCACAAGGTTTCTTGCCATGGGGAAGGAGTTCTGATTTCTGCAACACGTTCAACCCTGGGCAGTGATTGGAGATAAGGTCTAGATTCTGAAGCCAGAAAACCGAGGTTGGGAAGAGATGTCGACCTAAGGCCATGGCGGCTCGATGTGCTCAGTGTGCGGCTAGCAGTCTGGGTGGGCCAGGAGTTCAAAGCTCAGACTGTGTCAGAAAGAGCATTAGTGCCCTGGTCAGCCTATGTATTTGCTGTAGAGCCAAGGTAGGTGAAGGTTGTTCCTCACTTGGGGTTACTGGGTCACCCCGGGGGCAATGTTGTTCTTCTGGAGGGCAGGCAGAGTGCTGCATCGTAGTTCTGGATTGCCAAACTGGAGGGCTTGTGGGCCAGTAGTCTGAGGACAGAAGTCTGAGAACACAAGCTAGGCTTAGGTTTCTGGGTGAGGACATGGCAGGCACAATCTACAGACCGGAATCGAGATCTCGTGCATCTGAAGGCAGGGCGAGGATCGGACTATCGCTCAGGTTGGAGTTTCTGTCCCTGATGGCCCCTTCATGAATGAAGGGCATCACGAGGCCATGGAGGTTTTCCTATGATGAAAGTTGTGAGCAACTCCAAACTGCAAAGAGTCTTCTGCAGGACAATTGAGACCTGCTGTTTGGCTCCAGGCCAATGATTCTGAGCAGGGTTCTAAGGATGGATGGCTTGGTAGCCCACCTCGCATTCCAATTGTCTCCTAGCAAAAAGACAGGTTAGATCTGCTGGATCTGGGGGAGCAACCGAGGAGGCTGAGTTGAAATGGACTCTCCTGGAGATGGGTCCTAATGTGCTTTTGTGTCTATGGAGACCTTGGAATGAAGCGGTGGCACTGGGGCCCTGAAGGGTTCTCCTAAACAGAGGCTTTGCACGGCTCCAACGTCCAAGTATCCCATGTGTAGATGAGATGTTTTCTGATGGGTGAGTCAAGAAAGAGACATATGCTGGTTTTGAAATCCCGGCCTCTGTGGAGAAGCTTTGAAACCAAAGCAATGGATCTGATAAGTGCCTAGGGGCCTGTACTTTCCTTTTTAACTCTCGGGACATCTGTCTATGGGTCTGAGTGCAGGGAGGTGCTCCGATGGGCTCAGATTGCCCCTCTTTTTCCTGGGAAGCCACCACTATTGATATGGATCAGGGACTTTGGAGGTTTATACTATTAGAAGGGTTGTGTCCATTGTAATGGGAACACACAATTCACTTGGTGAGGGCAAGTACAGTCCTCAGGTTTGGCTCAAGGGGCCTGAGCCTGTAGGTTGTGTAGGCCAGGGCTGTTTGGACAGTTGTCTGGAAACACAAACTCGTCTTATGTTTTGGGACATAAATATGGCAGGACTGATCTACAGACCATGAGGAGAACTCTTCGGGATTTGAAAAATGGGCGAGTGTGAAGCTCTTGCTCAAGTTTTTGTCTCTGGATACCGTGTCACTCAGGGTCGTGAAATTTCTGGGTGACTTCATGGGAAATGGACGAGTCTTACTCTCTGGTGGTTTGGCCCAGTCCAAAGAGTTTGGGGTCATTCTGTGGGATGGAAGAAGTCCGTTTTTTTGTTTTTGTTGTTTTCTTTTTTAACCTCAGGTGTCCCACCAAATGAGGGGTTCCAAAGTAGAGCACTGGGGAGGGGCGATTGGACAATCAGAAATCTGGTTAAAAATTGGGGCCTAGGGACATGTCAAGCCCATTATGGCATCTAATGGTCCAGCCACTGAGAGGACTTACTAGAGGACAGGACTCATGCTGAGGGTCAAAATGGGTGTTTATGCCGTCGTCGCACTCAAGAATGGGCGGGGCCTCAGGGTGAATGCTGGTTTCTCCTACACTGAACGTTGGAAAACGTGCCAACCACAAGGTTTCTTGCCATGGGTAAGGAGGAGTTGTGATTTCTGCATCACACTCACGCCTGGGCAGTGATTGGAGATAAGGTCTCGGTTCTGAAGCCTGAAAACTGAGATAGGGAAGAGATGATGACCTAAGGCCATGGCGGGTCTTATGTGCTAGGTGTGTGGTCAGCTTTCTGGGTGTTGGTCAGGAGGTCCGGGCTCAGGATGTGTCCGACAGTGCATTAGTGCCCAGGGTAGACTACATAATTTGGGTAAAGTCGAGTGCTGTGTAGGTTTATCCTCATTTAAGGTGCCTGAGCATCTCATGAGGCAATAATTTTTTTCATGAGGTCAGGCAGAGTGCTGCATTGTGGGTCCGGAATTGCCAAACTTCAGGGCATCGTGACCAGGAGTGTGAGGACGGAAGTCTGAGAAGACAAGCTAAATTCGGGTTTCAGGGAGAGGGCACGACAGGAACTCCCTGCAGATCGGAACCAATATATCAAGCATCTGAAGTCAGCGCGAGGATCAGAGGTTGGCTCAGGTTGGAGTTTTCGTGCATGACGGCCGCTTCATGAAGGGAGCAGAATCTCGAGGCCATTGTGGTTTTCCCACGTTGGGAGTTGTGGGAAGCCCCCTTCAAGGATTCCTTCTGCGGGACAATTGAGACCTGTTGGACAGCTCCAGGACATCCCATATGGAATGACTCCAGAGCACGTTCCAGAATGGATGCCTGGGAAGCCCGCCTCGCATTCCAATTGTCTCCTAGCAACAAGACAGTTTAGATCTGATGGCTCTGCGGGAGCAACCAAGGTGGCTGAGGACGGGTCCTAATATGTTTTTGTGTCCATGAGGGCCTTGGAATGGGGCGGTGGCACAGGGACCCTGACGTACTCTCCTAAGCTTTTGACATAGCTACCATGCACAGGTTTCCTTGTGGAGACGAGATGAGTTCTGATGGGTGCCTCAGGAAAACCCCTATGCTCGTATTGGAATCAGGCTTTTGAGGAAACATGCCTGTAAACCAAGGCAATGGATCCTATTATGGTCTAGGGTCCTGTCTGCTTCAATCTTCTTCTGGGGACATCCATCTATGGTATGAGTGGAGGTAGATTATCAGCTGGTGTCTGACAGCCCTTGTTTGTTCCGGTCGACCTACACTATTGGGATGGCCTCAGGGACTTTGGAGGTTTCTCCTCATTTGTACGATTTTGGACCATGAAATGGGCAGAATTCCCATGGATTGGTAGGCACAGTCCTAATGTGTAGCTCCAGGGGCCCCAGCCTGGAGAGTGTGTGGCCCAGGACTTTGAGGACAGAAGTCTGAAAACACAAACTCAGCTTAGGTTTGGGGACGTAGGTATTGCAGGCCCGATCTACAAACCATGAGAAGAACTCTTCAGGATATGAAGAAAGTGTGAGTATGAGGCGCTTGCTCAGGCTTTTGTCTCTGGATTTTGTATCAGCGATGGCCGTTGAATGTCGGGGAGGCCTTATGAGCCATGGACGAATCTTCCTCTCTGAGGATTTGCTCCGATTCCCAATTGTTTTTCGTCAATCTGTGGGATGGGAGGACTCCTTTCAGTTTTTTTACCTCAGGTGTCCCACCAAAAGAGAAATTCCAAAGCAAAGCCGTGGAGAAGACTGAAGGGACAACCCGAACTATGGTTAAAAATTGGGGCCAGGGGCATGGCAAGCCCAACATGCTATCTCTTCATCCAGCCACTGAGAGGCCTTACTTGGGGACTGGGCTCACGCTGAGGGTCAAAATGTGTGTTTGTGACCAATGTGGCCCAAGAGCATGGGCGGGGCCTCATGGGCCACACTGGCTTCAACTACACTGAAGGTTGGACAACATGCCAACCACAAGGTTTCTTGCCATGGGGAAGGAGTTCTGATTTCTGCAACACGTTCAACCCTGGGCAGTGATTGGAGATAAGGTCTAGATTCTGAAGCCAGAAAACCGAGGTTGGGAAGAGATGACGACCTAAGGCCATGGCGGCTCGATGTGCTCAGTGTGCGGCTAGCAGTCTGGGTGGGCCAGGAGTTCAAAGCTCAGACTGTGTCAGAAAGAGCATTAGTGCCCTGGTCAGCCTATGTATTTGCTGTAGAGCCAAGGTAGGTGAAGGTTGTTCCTCACTTGGGGTTACTGGGTCACCCCGGGGGCAATGTTGTTCTTCTGGAGGGCAGGCAGAGTGCTGCATCGTAGTTCTGGATTGCCAAACTGGAGGGCTTGTGGGCCAGTAGTCTGAGGACAGAAGTCTGAGAACACAAGCTAGGCTTAGGTTTCTGGGTGAGGACATGGCAGGCACAATCTACAGACCGGAATCGAGATCTCGTGCATCTGAAGGCAGGGCGAGGATCGGACTATCGCTCAGGTTGGAGTTTCTGTCCCTGATGGCCCCTTCATGAATGAAGGGCATCACGAGGCCATGGAGGTTTTCCTATGATGAAAGTTGTGAGCAACTCCAAACTGCAAAGAGTCTTCTGCAGGACAATTGAGACCTGCTGTTTGGCTCCAGGCCAATGATTCTGAGCAGGGTTCTAAGGATGGATGGCTTGGTAGCCCACCTCGCATTCCAATTGTCTCCTAGCAAAAAGACAGGTTAGATCTGCTGGATCTGGGGGAGCAACCGAGGAGGCTGAGTTGAAATGGACTCTCCTGGAGATGGGTCCTAATGTGCTTTTGTGTCTATGGAGACCTTGGAATGAAGCGGTGGCACTGGGGCCCTGAAGGGTTCTCCTAAACAGAGGCTTTGCACGGCTCCAACGTCCAAGTATCCCATGTGTAGATGAGATGTTTTCTGATGGGTGAGTCAAGAAAGAGACATATGCTGGTTTTGAAATCCCGGCCTCTGTGGAGAAGCTTTGAAACCAAAGCAATGGATCTGATAAGTGCCTAGGGGCCTGTACTTTCCTTTTTAACTCTCGGGACATCTGTCTATGGGTCTGAGTGCAGGGAGGTGCTCCGATGGGCTCAGATTGCCCCTCTTTTTCCTGGGAAGCCACCACTATTGATATGGATCAGGGACTTTGGAGGTTTATACTATTAGAAGGGTTGTGTCCATTGTAATGGGAACACACAATTCACTTGGTGAGGGCAAGTACAGTCCTCAGGTTTGGCTCAAGGGGCCTGAGCCTGTAGGTTGTGTAGGCCAGGGCTGTTTGGACAGTTGTCTGGAAACACAAACTCGTCTTATGTTTTGGGACATAAATATGGCAGGACTGATCTACAGACCATGAGGAGAACTCTTCGGGATTTGAAAAATGGGCGAGTGTGAAGCTCTTGCTCAAGTTTTTGTCTCTGGATACCGTGTCACTCAGGGTCGTGAAATTTCTGGGTGACTTCATGGGAAATGGACGAGTCTTACTCTCTGGTGGTTTGGCCCAGTCCAAAGAGTTTGGGGTCATTCTGTGGGATGGAAGAAGTCCGTTTTTTTGTTTTTGTTGTTTTCTTTTTTAACCTCAGGTGTCCCACCAAATGAGGGGTTCCAAAGTAGAGCACTGGGGAGGGGCGATTGGACAATCAGAAATCTGGTTAAAAATTGGGGCCTAGGGACATGTCAAGCCCATTATGGCATCTAATGGTCCAGCCACTGAGAGGACTTACTAGAGGACAGGACTCATGCTGAGGGTCAAAATGGGTGTTTATGCCGTCGTCGCACTCAAGAATGGGCGGGGCCTCAGGGTGAATGCTGGTTTCTCCTACACTGAACGTTGGAAAACGTGCCAACCACAAGGTTTCTTGCCATGGGTAAGGAGGAGTTGTGATTTCTGCATCACACTCACGCCTGGGCAGTGATTGGAGATAAGGTCTCGGTTCTGAAGCCTGAAAACTGAGATAGGGAAGAGATGATGACCTAAGGCCATGGCGGGTCTTATGTGCTAGGTGTGTGGTCAGCTTTCTGGGTGTTGGTCAGGAGGTCCGGGCTCAGGATGTGTCCGACAGTGCATTAGTGCCCAGGGTAGACTACATAATTTGGGTAAAGTCGAGTGCTGTGTAGGTTTATCCTCATTTAAGGTGCCTGAGCATCTCATGAGGCAATAATTTTTTTCATGAGGTCAGGCAGAGTGCTGCATTGTGGGTCCGGAATTGCCAAACTTCAGGGCATCGTGACCAGGAGTGTGAGGACGGAAGTCTGAGAAGACAAGCTAAATTCGGGTTTCAGGGAGAGGGCACGACAGGAACTCCCTGCAGATCGGAACCAATATATCAAGCATCTGAAGTCAGCGCGAGGATCAGAGGTTGGCTCAGGTTGGAGTTTTCGTGCATGACGGCCGCTTCATGAAGGGAGCAGAATCTCGAGGCCATTGTGGTTTTCCCACGTTGGGAGTTGTGGGAAGCCCCCTTCAAGGATTCCTTCTGCGGGACAATTGAGACCTGTTGGACAGCTCCAGGACATCCCATATGGAATGACTCCAGAGCACGTTCCAGAATGGATGCCTGGGAAGCCCGCCTCGCATTCCAATTGTCTCCTAGCAACAAGACAGTTTAGATCTGATGGCTCTGCGGGAGCAACCAAGGTGGCTGAGGACGGGTCCTAATATGTTTTTGTGTCCATGAGGGCCTTGGAATGGGGCGGTGGCACAGGGACCCTGACGTACTCTCCTAAGCTTTTGACATAGCTACCATGCACAGGTTTCCTTGTGGAGACGAGATGAGTTCTGATGGGTGCCTCAGGAAAACCCCTATGCTCGTATTGGAATCAGGCTTTTGAGGAAACATGCCTGTAAACCAAGGCAATGGATCCTATTATGGTCTAGGGTCCTGTCTGCTTCAATCTTCTTCTGGGGACATCCATCTATGGTATGAGTGGAGGTAGATTATCAGCTGGTGTCTGACAGCCCTTGTTTGTTCCGGTCGACCTACACTATTGGGATGGCCTCAGGGACTTTGGAGGTTTCTCCTCATTTGTACGATTTTGGACCATGAAATGGGCAGAATTCCCATGGATTGGTAGGCACAGTCCTAATGTGTAGCTCCAGGGGCCCCAGCCTGGAGAGTGTGTGGCCCAGGACTTTGAGGACAGAAGTCTGAAAACACAAACTCAGCTTAGGTTTGGGGACGTAGGTATTGCAGGCCCGATCTACAAACCATGAGAAGAACTCTTCAGGATATGAAGAAAGTGTGAGTATGAGGCGCTTGCTCAGGCTTTTGTCTCTGGATTTTGTATCAGCGATGGCCGTTGAATGTCGGGGAGGCCTTATGAGCCATGGACGAATCTTCCTCTCTGAGGATTTGCTCCGATTCCCAATTGTTTTTCGTCAATCTGTGGGATGGGAGGACTCCTTTCAGTTTTTTTACCTCAGGTGTCCCACCAAAAGAGAAATTCCAAAGCAAAGCCGTGGAGAAGACTGAAGGGACAACCCGAACTATGGTTAAAAATTGGGGCCAGGGGCATGGCAAGCCCAACATGCTATCTCTTCATCCAGCCACTGAGAGGCCTTACTTGGGGACTGGGCTCACGCTGAGGGTCAAAATGTGTGTTTGTGACCAATGTGGCCCAAGAGCATGGGCGGGGCCTCATGGGCCACACTGGCTTCAACTACACTGAAGGTTGGACAACATGCCAACCACAAGGTTTCTTGCCATGGGGAAGGAGTTCTGATTTCTGCAACACGTTCAACCCTGGGCAGTGATTGGAGATAAGGTCTAGATTCTGAAGCCAGAAAACCGAGGTTGGGAAGAGATGTCGACCTAAGGCCATGGCGGCTCGATGTGCTCAGTGTGCGGCTAGCAGTCTGGGTGGGCCAGGAGTTCAAAGCTCAGACTGTGTCAGAAAGAGCATTAGTGCCCTGGTCAGCCTATGTATTTGCTGTAGAGCCAAGGTAGGTGAAGGTTGTTCCTCACTTGGGGTTACTGGGTCACCCCGGGGGCAATGTTGTTCTTCTGGAGGGCAGGCAGAGTGCTGCATCGTAGTTCTGGATTGCCAAACTGGAGGGCTTGTGGGCCAGTAGTCTGAGGACAGAAGTCTGAGAACACAAGCTAGGCTTAGGTTTCTGGGTGAGGACATGGCAGGCACAATCTACAGACCGGAATCGAGATCTCGTGCATCTGAAGGCAGGGCGAGGATCGGACTATCGCTCAGGTTGGAGTTTCTGTCCCTGATGGCCCCTTCATGAATGAAGGGCATCACGAGGCCATGGAGGTTTTCCTATGATGAAAGTTGTGAGCAACTCCAAACTGCAAAGAGTCTTCTGCAGGACAATTGAGACCTGCTGTTTGGCTCCAGGCCAATGATTCTGAGCAGGGTTCTAAGGATGGATGGCTTGGTAGCCCACCTCGCATTCCAATTGTCTCCTAGCAAAAAGACAGGTTAGATCTGCTGGATCTGGGGGAGCAACCGAGGAGGCTGAGTTGAAATGGACTCTCCTGGAGATGGGTCCTAATGTGCTTTTGTGTCTATGGAGACCTTGGAATGAAGCGGTGGCACTGGGGCCCTGAAGGGTTCTCCTAAACAGAGGCTTTGCACGGCTCCAACGTCCAAGTATCCCATGTGTAGATGAGATGTTTTCTGATGGGTGAGTCAAGAAAGAGACATATGCTGGTTTTGAAATCCCGGCCTCTGTGGAGAAGCTTTGAAACCAAAGCAATGGATCTGATAAGTGCCTAGGGGCCTGTACTTTCCTTTTTAACTCTCGGGACATCTGTCTATGGGTCTGAGTGCAGGGAGGTGCTCCGATGGGCTCAGATTGCCCCTCTTTTTCCTGGGAAGCCACCACTATTGATATGGATCAGGGACTTTGGAGGTTTATACTATTAGAAGGGTTGTGTCCATTGTAATGGGAACACACAATTCACTTGGTGAGGGCAAGTACAGTCCTCAGGTTTGGCTCAAGGGGCCTGAGCCTGTAGGTTGTGTAGGCCAGGGCTGTTTGGACAGTTGTCTGGAAACACAAACTCGTCTTATGTTTTGGGACATAAATATGGCAGGACTGATCTACAGACCATGAGGAGAACTCTTCGGGATTTGAAAAATGGGCGAGTGTGAAGCTCTTGCTCAAGTTTTTGTCTCTGGATACCGTGTCACTCAGGGTCGTGAAATTTCTGGGTGACTTCATGGGAAATGGACGAGTCTTACTCTCTGGTGGTTTGGCCCAGTCCAAAGAGTTTGGGGTCATTCTGTGGGATGGAAGAAGTCCGTTTTTTTGTTTTTGTTGTTTTCTTTTTTAACCTCAGGTGTCCCACCAAATGAGGGGTTCCAAAGTAGAGCACTGGGGAGGGGCGATTGGACAATCAGAAATCTGGTTAAAAATTGGGGCCTAGGGACATGTCAAGCCCATTATGGCATCTAATGGTCCAGCCACTGAGAGGACTTACTAGAGGACAGGACTCATGCTGAGGGTCAAAATGGGTGTTTATGCCGTCGTCGCACTCAAGAATGGGCGGGGCCTCAGGGTGAATGCTGGTTTCTCCTACACTGAACGTTGGAAAACGTGCCAACCACAAGGTTTCTTGCCATGGGTAAGGAGGAGTTGTGATTTCTGCATCACACTCACGCCTGGGCAGTGATTGGAGATAAGGTCTCGGTTCTGAAGCCTGAAAACTGAGATAGGGAAGAGATGATGACCTAAGGCCATGGCGGGTCTTATGTGCTAGGTGTGTGGTCAGCTTTCTGGGTGTTGGTCAGGAGGTCCGGGCTCAGGATGTGTCCGACAGTGCATTAGTGCCCAGGGTAGACTACATAATTTGGGTAAAGTCGAGTGCTGTGTAGGTTTATCCTCATTTAAGGTGCCTGAGCATCTCATGAGGCAATAATTTTTTTCATGAGGTCAGGCAGAGTGCTGCATTGTGGGTCCGGAATTGCCAAACTTCAGGGCATCGTGACCAGGAGTGTGAGGACGGAAGTCTGAGAAGACAAGCTAAATTCGGGTTTCAGGGAGAGGGCACGACAGGAACTCCCTGCAGATCGGAACCAATATATCAAGCATCTGAAGTCAGCGCGAGGATCAGAGGTTGGCTCAGGTTGGAGTTTTCGTGCATGACGGCCGCTTCATGAAGGGAGCAGAATCTCGAGGCCATTGTGGTTTTCCCACGTTGGGAGTTGTGGGAAGCCCCCTTCAAGGATTCCTTCTGCGGGACAATTGAGACCTGTTGGACAGCTCCAGGACATCCCATATGGAATGACTCCAGAGCACGTTCCAGAATGGATGCCTGGGAAGCCCGCCTCGCATTCCAATTGTCTCCTAGCAACAAGACAGTTTAGATCTGATGGCTCTGCGGGAGCAACCAAGGTGGCTGAGGACGGGTCCTAATATGTTTTTGTGTCCATGAGGGCCTTGGAATGGGGCGGTGGCACAGGGACCCTGACGTACTCTCCTAAGCTTTTGACATAGCTACCATGCACAGGTTTCCTTGTGGAGACGAGATGAGTTCTGATGGGTGCCTCAGGAAAACCCCTATGCTCGTATTGGAATCAGGCTTTTGAGGAAACATGCCTGTAAACCAAGGCAATGGATCCTATTATGGTCTAGGGTCCTGTCTGCTTCAATCTTCTTCTGGGGACATCCATCTATGGTATGAGTGGAGGTAGATTATCAGCTGGTGTCTGACAGCCCTTGTTTGTTCCGGTCGACCTACACTATTGGGATGGCCTCAGGGACTTTGGAGGTTTCTCCTCATTTGTACGATTTTGGACCATGAAATGGGCAGAATTCCCATGGATTGGTAGGCACAGTCCTAATGTGTAGCTCCAGGGGCCCCAGCCTGGAGAGTGTGTGGCCCAGGACTTTGAGGACAGAAGTCTGAAAACACAAACTCAGCTTAGGTTTGGGGACGTAGGTATTGCAGGCCCGATCTACAAACCATGAGAAGAACTCTTCAGGATATGAAGAAAGTGTGAGTATGAGGCGCTTGCTCAGGCTTTTGTCTCTGGATTTTGTATCAGCGATGGCCGTTGAATGTCGGGGAGGCCTTATGAGCCATGGACGAATCTTCCTCTCTGAGGATTTGCTCCGATTCCCAATTGTTTTTCGTCAATCTGTGGGATGGGAGGACTCCTTTCAGTTTTTTTACCTCAGGTGTCCCACCAAAAGAGAAATTCCAAAGCAAAGCCGTGGAGAAGACTGAAGGGACAACCCGAACTATGGTTAAAAATTGGGGCCAGGGGCATGGCAAGCCCAACATGCTATCTCTTCATCCAGCCACTGAGAGGCCTTACTTGGGGACTGGGCTCACGCTGAGGGTCAAAATGTGTGTTTGTGACCAATGTGGCCCAAGAGCATGGGCGGGGCCTCATGGGCCACACTGGCTTCAACTACACTGAAGGTTGGACAACATGCCAACCACAAGGTTTCTTGCCATGGGGAAGGAGTTCTGATTTCTGCAACACGTTCAACCCTGGGCAGTGATTGGAGATAAGGTCTAGATTCTGAAGCCAGAAAACCGAGGTTGGGAAGAGATGACGACCTAAGGCCATGGCGGCTCGATGTGCTCAGTGTGCGGCTAGCAGTCTGGGTGGGCCAGGAGTTCAAAGCTCAGACTGTGTCAGAAAGAGCATTAGTGCCCTGGTCAGCCTATGTATTTGCTGTAGAGCCAAGGTAGGTGAAGGTTGTTCCTCACTTGGGGTTACTGGGTCACCCCGGGGGCAATGTTGTTCTTCTGGAGGGCAGGCAGAGTGCTGCATCGTAGTTCTGGATTGCCAAACTGGAGGGCTTGTGGGCCAGTAGTCTGAGGACAGAAGTCTGAGAACACAAGCTAGGCTTAGGTTTCTGGGTGAGGACATGGCAGGCACAATCTACAGACCGGAATCGAGATCTCGTGCATCTGAAGGCAGGGCGAGGATCGGACTATCGCTCAGGTTGGAGTTTCTGTCCCTGATGGCCCCTTCATGAATGAAGGGCATCACGAGGCCATGGAGGTTTTCCTATGATGAAAGTTGTGAGCAACTCCAAACTGCAAAGAGTCTTCTGCAGGACAATTGAGACCTGCTGTTTGGCTCCAGGCCAATGATTCTGAGCAGGGTTCTAAGGATGGATGGCTTGGTAGCCCACCTCGCATTCCAATTGTCTCCTAGCAAAAAGACAGGTTAGATCTGCTGGATCTGGGGGAGCAACCGAGGAGGCTGAGTTGAAATGGACTCTCCTGGAGATGGGTCCTAATGTGCTTTTGTGTCTATGGAGACCTTGGAATGAAGCGGTGGCACTGGGGCCCTGAAGGGTTCTCCTAAACAGAGGCTTTGCACGGCTCCAACGTCCAAGTATCCCATGTGTAGATGAGATGTTTTCTGATGGGTGAGTCAAGAAAGAGACATATGCTGGTTTTGAAATCCCGGCCTCTGTGGAGAAGCTTTGAAACCAAAGCAATGGATCTGATAAGTGCCTAGGGGCCTGTACTTTCCTTTTTAACTCTCGGGACATCTGTCTATGGGTCTGAGTGCAGGGAGGTGCTCCGATGGGCTCAGATTGCCCCTCTTTTTCCTGGGAAGCCACCACTATTGATATGGATCAGGGACTTTGGAGGTTTATACTATTAGAAGGGTTGTGTCCATTGTAATGGGAACACACAATTCACTTGGTGAGGGCAAGTACAGTCCTCAGGTTTGGCTCAAGGGGCCTGAGCCTGTAGGTTGTGTAGGCCAGGGCTGTTTGGACAGTTGTCTGGAAACACAAACTCGTCTTATGTTTTGGGACATAAATATGGCAGGACTGATCTACAGACCATGAGGAGAACTCTTCGGGATTTGAAAAATGGGCGAGTGTGAAGCTCTTGCTCAAGTTTTTGTCTCTGGATACCGTGTCACTCAGGGTCGTGAAATTTCTGGGTGACTTCATGGGAAATGGACGAGTCTTACTCTCTGGTGGTTTGGCCCAGTCCAAAGAGTTTGGGGTCATTCTGTGGGATGGAAGAAGTCCGTTTTTTTGTTTTTGTTGTTTTCTTTTTTAACCTCAGGTGTCCCACCAAATGAGGGGTTCCAAAGTAGAGCACTGGGGAGGGGCGATTGGACAATCAGAAATCTGGTTAAAAATTGGGGCCTAGGGACATGTCAAGCCCATTATGGCATCTAATGGTCCAGCCACTGAGAGGACTTACTAGAGGACAGGACTCATGCTGAGGGTCAAAATGGGTGTTTATGCCGTCGTCGCACTCAAGAATGGGCGGGGCCTCAGGGTGAATGCTGGTTTCTCCTACACTGAACGTTGGAAAACGTGCCAACCACAAGGTTTCTTGCCATGGGTAAGGAGGAGTTGTGATTTCTGCATCACACTCACGCCTGGGCAGTGATTGGAGATAAGGTCTCGGTTCTGAAGCCTGAAAACTGAGATAGGGAAGAGATGATGACCTAAGGCCATGGCGGGTCTTATGTGCTAGGTGTGTGGTCAGCTTTCTGGGTGTTGGTCAGGAGGTCCGGGCTCAGGATGTGTCCGACAGTGCATTAGTGCCCAGGGTAGACTACATAATTTGGGTAAAGTCGAGTGCTGTGTAGGTTTATCCTCATTTAAGGTGCCTGAGCATCTCATGAGGCAATAATTTTTTTCATGAGGTCAGGCAGAGTGCTGCATTGTGGGTCCGGAATTGCCAAACTTCAGGGCATCGTGACCAGGAGTGTGAGGACGGAAGTCTGAGAAGACAAGCTAAATTCGGGTTTCAGGGAGAGGGCACGACAGGAACTCCCTGCAGATCGGAACCAATATATCAAGCATCTGAAGTCAGCGCGAGGATCAGAGGTTGGCTCAGGTTGGAGTTTTCGTGCATGACGGCCGCTTCATGAAGGGAGCAGAATCTCGAGGCCATTGTGGTTTTCCCACGTTGGGAGTTGTGGGAAGCCCCCTTCAAGGATTCCTTCTGCGGGACAATTGAGACCTGTTGGACAGCTCCAGGACATCCCATATGGAATGACTCCAGAGCACGTTCCAGAATGGATGCCTGGGAAGCCCGCCTCGCATTCCAATTGTCTCCTAGCAACAAGACAGTTTAGATCTGATGGCTCTGCGGGAGCAACCAAGGTGGCTGAGGACGGGTCCTAATATGTTTTTGTGTCCATGAGGGCCTTGGAATGGGGCGGTGGCACAGGGACCCTGACGTACTCTCCTAAGCTTTTGACATAGCTACCATGCACAGGTTTCCTTGTGGAGACGAGATGAGTTCTGATGGGTGCCTCAGGAAAACCCCTATGCTCGTATTGGAATCAGGCTTTTGAGGAAACATGCCTGTAAACCAAGGCAATGGATCCTATTATGGTCTAGGGTCCTGTCTGCTTCAATCTTCTTCTGGGGACATCCATCTATGGTATGAGTGGAGGTAGATTATCAGCTGGTGTCTGACAGCCCTTGTTTGTTCCGGTCGACCTACACTATTGGGATGGCCTCAGGGACTTTGGAGGTTTCTCCTCATTTGTACGATTTTGGACCATGAAATGGGCAGAATTCCCATGGATTGGTAGGCACAGTCCTAATGTGTAGCTCCAGGGGCCCCATCCTGGAGAGTGTGTGGCCCAGGACTTTGAGGACAGACGTCTGAAAACACAAACTCAGCTTAGGTTTGGGGACGTAGGTATTGCAGGCCCGATCTACAAACCATGAGAAGAACTCTTCAGGATATGAAGAAAGTGTGAGTATGAGGCGCTTGCTCAGGCTTTTGTCTCTGGATTTTGTATCAGCGATGGCCGTTGAATGTCGGGGAGGCCTTATGAGCCATGGACGAATCTTCCTCTCTGAGGATTTGCTCCGATTCCCAATTGTTTTTCGTCAATCTGTGGGATGGGAGGACTCCTTTCAGTTTTTTTACCTCAGGTGTCCCACCAAAAGAGAAATTCCAAAGCAAAGCCGTGGAGAAGACTGAAGGGACAACCCGAACTATGGTTAAAAATTGGGGCCAGGGGCATGGCAAGCCCAACATGCTATCTCTTCATCCAGCCACTGAGAGGCCTTACTTGGGGACTGGGCTCACGCTGAGGGTCAAAATGTGTGTTTGTGACCAATGTGGCCCAAGAGCATGGGCGGGGCCTCATGGGCCACACTGGCTTCAACTACACTGAAGGTTGGACAACATGCCAACCACAAGGTTTCTTGCCATGGGGAAGGAGTTCTGATTTCTGCAACACGTTCAACCCTGGGCAGTGATTGGAGATAAGGTCTAGATTCTGAAGCCAGAAAACCGAGGTTGGGAAGAGATGACGACCTAAGGCCATGGCGGCTCGATGTGCTCAGTGTGCGGCTAGCAGTCTGGGTTGGCCAGGAGTTCAAAGCTCAGACTGTGTCAGAAAGAGCATTAGTGCCCTGGTCAGCCTATGTATTTGCTGTAGAGCCAAGGTAGGTGAAGGTTGTTCCTCACTTGGGGTTACTGGGTCACCCCGGGGGCAATGTTGTTCTTCTGGAGGGCAGGCAGAGTGCTGCATCGTAGTTCTGGATTGCCAAACTGGAGGGCTTGTGGGCCAGTAGTCTGAGGACAGAAGTCTGAGAACACAAGCTAGGCTTAGGTTTCTGGGTGAGGACATGGCAGGCACAATCTACAGACCGGAATCGAGATCTCGTGCATCTGAAGGCAGGGCGAGGATCGGACTATCGCTCAGGTTGGAGTTTCTGTCCCTGATGGCCCCTTCATGAATGAAGGGCATCACGAGGCCATGGAGGTTTTCCTATGATGAAAGTTGTGAGCAACTCCAAACTGCAAAGAGTCTTCTGCAGGACAATTGAGACCTGCTGTTTGGCTCCAGGCCAATGATTCTGAGCAGGGTTCTAAGGATGGATGGCTTGGTAGCCCACCTCGCATTCCAATTGTCTCCTAGCAAAAAGACAGGTTAGATCTGCTGGATCTGGGGGAGCAACCGAGGAGGCTGAGTTGAAATGGACTCTCCTGGAGATGGGTCCTAATGTGCTTTTGTGTCTATGGAGACCTTGGAATGAAGCGGTGGCACTGGGGCCCTGAAGGGTTCTCCTAAACAGAGGCTTTGCACGGCTCCAACGTCCAAGTATCCCATGTGTAGATGAGATGTTTTCTGATGGGTGAGTCAAGAAAGAGACATATGCTGGTTTTGAAATCCCGGCCTCTGTGGAGAAGCTTTGAAACCAAAGCAATGGATCTGATAAGTGCCTAGGGGCCTGTACTTTCCTTTTTAACTCTCGGGACATCTGTCTATGGGTCTGAGTGCAGGGAGGTGCTCCGATGGGCTCAGATTGCCCCTCTTTTTCCTGGGAAGCCACCACTATTGATATGGATCAGGGACTTTGGAGGTTTATACTATTAGAAGGGTTGTGTCCATTGTAATGGGAACACACAATTCACTTGGTGAGGGCAAGTACAGTCCTCAGGTTTGGCTCAAGGGGCCTGAGCCTGTAGGTTGTGTAGGCCAGGGCTGTTTGGACAGTTGTCTGGAAACACAAACTCGTCTTATGTTTTGGGACATAAATATGGCAGGACTGATCTACAGACCATGAGGAGAACTCTTCGGGATTTGAAAAATGGGCGAGTGTGAAGCTCTTGCTCAAGTTTTTGTCTCTGGATACCGTGTCACTCAGGGTCGTGAAATTTCTGGGTGACTTCATGGGAAATGGACGAGTCTTACTCTCTGGTGGTTTGGCCCAGTCCAAAGAGTTTGGGGTCATTCTGTGGGATGGAAGAAGTCCGTTTTTTTGTTTTTGTTGTTTTCTTTTTTAACCTCAGGTGTCCCACCAAATGAGGGGTTCCAAAGTAGAGCACTGGGGAGGGGCGATTGGACAATCAGAAATCTGGTTAAAAATTGGGGCCTAGGGACATGTCAAGCCCATTATGGCATCTAATGGTCCAGCCACTGAGAGGACTTACTAGAGGACAGGACTCATGCTGAGGGTCAAAATGGGTGTTTATGCCGTCGTCGCACTCAAGAATGGGCGGGGCCTCAGGGTGAATGCTGGTTTCTCCTACACTGAACGTTGGAAAACGTGCCAACCACAAGGTTTCTTGCCATGGGTAAGGAGGAGTTGTGATTTCTGCATCACACTCACGCCTGGGCAGTGATTGGAGATAAGGTCTCGGTTCTGAAGCCTGAAAACTGAGATAGGGAAGAGATGATGACCTAAGGCCATGGCGGGTCTTATGTGCTAGGTGTGTGGTCAGCTTTCTGGGTGTTGGTCAGGAGGTCCGGGCTCAGGATGTGTCCGACAGTGCATTAGTGCCCAGGGTAGACTACATAATTTGGGTAAAGTCGAGTGCTGTGTAGGTTTATCCTCATTTAAGGTGCCTGAGCATCTCATGAGGCAATAATTTTTTTCATGAGGTCAGGCAGAGTGCTGCATTGTGGGTCCGGAATTGCCAAACTTCAGGGCATCGTGACCAGGAGTGTGAGGACGGAAGTCTGAGAAGACAAGCTAAATTCGGGTTTCAGGGAGAGGGCACGACAGGAACTCCCTGCAGATCGGAACCAATATATCAAGCATCTGAAGTCAGCGCGAGGATCAGAGGTTGGCTCAGGTTGGAGTTTTCGTGCATGACGGCCGCTTCATGAAGGGAGCAGAATCTCGAGGCCATTGTGGTTTTCCCACGTTGGGAGTTGTGGGAAGCCCCCTTCAAGGATTCCTTCTGCGGGACAATTGAGACCTGTTGGACAGCTCCAGGACATCCCATATGGAATGACTCCAGAGCACGTTCCAGAATGGATGCCTGGGAAGCCCGCCTCGCATTCCAATTGTCTCCTAGCAACAAGACAGTTTAGATCTGATGGCTCTGCGGGAGCAACCAAGGTGGCTGAGGACGGGTCCTAATATGTTTTTGTGTCCATGAGGGCCTTGGAATGGGGCGGTGGCACAGGGACCCTGACGTACTCTCCTAAGCTTTTGACATAGCTACCATGCACAGGTTTCCTTGTGGAGACGAGATGAGTTCTGATGGGTGCCTCAGGAAAACCCCTATGCTCGTATTGGAATCAGGCTTTTGAGGAAACATGCCTGTAAACCAAGGCAATGGATCCTATTATGGTCTAGGGTCCTGTCTGCTTCAATCTTCTTCTGGGGACATCCATCTATGGTATGAGTGGAGGTAGATTATCAGCTGGTGTCTGACAGCCCTTGTTTGTTCCGGTCGACCTACACTATTGGGATGGCCTCAGGGACTTTGGAGGTTTCTCCTCATTTGTACGATTTTGGACCATGAAATGGGCAGAATTCCCATGGATTGGTAGGCACAGTCCTAATGTGTAGCTCCAGGGGCCCCAGCCTGGAGAGTGTGTGGCCCAGGACTTTGAGGACAGAAGTCTGAAAACACAAACTCAGCTTAGGTTTGGGGACGTAGGTATTGCAGGCCCGATCTACAAACCATGAGAAGAACTCTTCAGGATATGAAGAAAGTGTGAGTATGAGGCGCTTGCTCAGGCTTTTGTCTCTGGATTTTGTATCAGCGATGGCCGTTGAATGTCGGGGAGGCCTTATGAGCCATGGACGAATCTTCCTCTCTGAGGATTTGCTCCGATTCCCAATTGTTTTTCGTCAATCTGTGGGATGGGAGGACTCCTTTCAGTTTTTTTACCTCAGGTGTCCCACCAAAAGAGAAATTCCAAAGCAAAGCCGTGGAGAAGACTGAAGGGACAACCCGAACTATGGTTAAAAATTGGGGCCAGGGGCATGGCAAGCCCAACATGCTATCTCTTCATCCAGCCACTGAGAGGCCTTACTTGGGGACTGGGCTCACGCTGAGGGTCAAAATGTGTGTTTGTGACCAATGTGGCCCAAGAGCATGGGCGGGGCCTCATGGGCCACACTGGCTTCAACTACACTGAAGGTTGGACAACATGCCAACCACAAGGTTTCTTGCCATGGGGAAGGAGTTCTGATTTCTGCAACACGTTCAACCCTGGGCAGTGATTGGAGATAAGGTCTAGATTCTGAAGCCAGAAAACCGAGGTTGGGAAGAGATGACGACCTAAGGCCATGGCGGCTCGATGTGCTCAGTGTGCGGCTAGCAGTCTGGGTGGGCCAGGAGTTCAAAGCTCAGACTGTGTCAGAAAGAGCATTAGTGCCCTGGTCAGCCTATGTATTTGCTGTAGAGCCAAGGTAGGTGAAGGTTGTTCCTCACTTGGGGTTACTGGGTCACCCCGGGGGCAATGTTGTTCTTCTGGAGGGCAGGCAGAGTGCTGCATCGTAGTTCTGGATTGCCAAACTGGAGGGCTTGTGGGCCAGTAGTCTGAGGACAGAAGTCTGAGAACACAAGCTAGGCTTAGGTTTCTGGGTGAGGACATGGCAGGCACAATCTACAGACCGGAATCGAGATCTCGTGCATCTGAAGGCAGGGCGAGGATCGGACTATCGCTCAGGTTGGAGTTTCTGTCCCTGATGGCCCCTTCATGAATGAAGGGCATCACGAGGCCATGGAGGTTTTCCTATGATGAAAGTTGTGAGCAACTCCAAACTGCAAAGAGTCTTCTGCAGGACAATTGAGACCTGCTGTTTGGCTCCAGGCCAATGATTCTGAGCAGGGTTCTAAGGATGGATGGCTTGGTAGCCCACCTCGCATTCCAATTGTCTCCTAGCAAAAAGACAGGTTAGATCTGCTGGATCTGGGGGAGCAACCGAGGAGGCTGAGTTGAAATGGACTCTCCTGGAGATGGGTCCTAATGTGCTTTTGTGTCTATGGAGACCTTGGAATGAAGCGGTGGCACTGGGGCCCTGAAGGGTTCTCCTAAACAGAGGCTTTGCACGGCTCCAACGTCCAAGTATCCCATGTGTAGATGAGATGTTTTCTGATGGGTGAGTCAAGAAAGAGACATATGCTGGTTTTGAAATCCCGGCCTCTGTGGAGAAGCTTTGAAACCAAAGCAATGGATCTGATAAGTGCCTAGGGGCCTGTACTTTCCTTTTTAACTCTCGGGACATCTGTCTATGGGTCTGAGTGCAGGGAGGTGCTCCGATGGGCTCAGATTGCCCCTCTTTTTCCTGGGAAGCCACCACTATTGATATGGATCAGGGACTTTGGAGGTTTATACTATTAGAAGGGTTGTGTCCATTGTAATGGGAACACACAATTCACTTGGTGAGGGCAAGTACAGTCCTCAGGTTTGGCTCAAGGGGCCTGAGCCTGTAGGTTGTGTAGGCCAGGGCTGTTTGGACAGTTGTCTGGAAACACAAACTCGTCTTATGTTTTGGGACATAAATATGGCAGGACTGATCTACAGACCATGAGGAGAACTCTTCGGGATTTGAAAAATGGGCGAGTGTGAAGCTCTTGCTCAAGTTTTTGTCTCTGGATACCGTGTCACTCAGGGTCGTGAAATTTCTGGGTGACTTCATGGGAAATGGACGAGTCTTACTCTCTGGTGGTTTGGCCCAGTCCAAAGAGTTTGGGGTCATTCTGTGGGATGGAAGAAGTCCGTTTTTTTGTTTTTGTTGTTTTCTTTTTTAACCTCAGGTGTCCCACCAAATGAGGGGTTCCAAAGTAGAGCACTGGGGAGGGGCGATTGGACAATCAGAAATCTGGTTAAAAATTGGGGCCTAGGGACATGTCAAGCCCATTATGGCATCTAATGGTCCAGCCACTGAGAGGACTTACTAGAGGACAGGACTCATGCTGAGGGTCAAAATGGGTGTTTATGCCGTCGTCGCACTCAAGAATGGGCGGGGCCTCAGGGTGAATGCTGGTTTCTCCTACACTGAACGTTGGAAAACGTGCCAACCACAAGGTTTCTTGCCATGGGTAAGGAGGAGTTGTGATTTCTGCATCACACTCACGCCTGGGCAGTGATTGGAGATAAGGTCTCGGTTCTGAAGCCTGAAAACTGAGATAGGGAAGAGATGATGACCTAAGGCCATGGCGGGTCTTATGTGCTAGGTGTGTGGTCAGCTTTCTGGGTGTTGGTCAGGAGGTCCGGGCTCAGGATGTGTCCGACAGTGCATTAGTGCCCAGGGTAGACTACATAATTTGGGTAAAGTCGAGTGCTGTGTAGGTTTATCCTCATTTAAGGTGCCTGAGCATCTCATGAGGCAATAATTTTTTTCATGAGGTCAGGCAGAGTGCTGCATTGTGGGTCCGGAATTGCCAAACTTCAGGGCATCGTGACCAGGAGTGTGAGGACGGAAGTCTGAGAAGACAAGCTAAATTCGGGTTTCAGGGAGAGGGCACGACAGGAACTCCCTGCAGATCGGAACCAATATATCAAGCATCTGAAGTCAGCGCGAGGATCAGAGGTTGGCTCAGGTTGGAGTTTTCGTGCATGACGGCCGCTTCATGAAGGGAGCAGAATCTCGAGGCCATTGTGGTTTTCCCACGTTGGGAGTTGTGGGAAGCCCCCTTCAAGGATTCCTTCTGCGGGACAATTGAGACCTGTTGGACAGCTCCAGGACATCCCATATGGAATGACTCCAGAGCACGTTCCAGAATGGATGCCTGGGAAGCCCGCCTCGCATTCCAATTGTCTCCTAGCAACAAGACAGTTTAGATCTGATGGCTCTGCGGGAGCAACCAAGGTGGCTGAGGACGGGTCCTAATATGTTTTTGTGTCCATGAGGGCCTTGGAATGGGGCGGTGGCACAGGGACCCTGACGTACTCTCCTAAGCTTTTGACATAGCTACCATGCACAGGTTTCCTTGTGGAGACGAGATGAGTTCTGATGGGTGCCTCAGGAAAACCCCTATGCTCGTATTGGAATCAGGCTTTTGAGGAAACATGCCTGTAAACCAAGGCAATGGATCCTATTATGGTCTAGGGTCCTGTCTGCTTCAATCTTCTTCTGGGGACATCCATCTATGGTATGAGTGGAGGTAGATTATCAGCTGGTGTCTGACAGCCCTTGTTTGTTCCGGTCGACCTACACTATTGGGATGGCCTCAGGGACTTTGGAGGTTTCTCCTCATTTGTACGATTTTGGACCATGAAATGGGCAGAATTCCCATGGATTGGTAGGCACAGTCCTAATGTGTAGCTCCAGGGGCCCCAGCCTGGAGAGTGTGTGGCCCAGGACTTTGAGGACAGAAGTCTGAAAACACAAACTCAGCTTAGGTTTGGGGACGTAGGTATTGCAGGCCCGATCTACAAACCATGAGAAGAACTCTTCAGGATATGAAGAAAGTGTGAGTATGAGGCGCTTGCTCAGGCTTTTGTCTCTGGATTTTGTATCAGCGATGGCCGTTGAATGTCGGGGAGGCCTTATGAGCCATGGACGAATCTTCCTCTCTGAGGATTTGCTCCGATTCCCAATTGTTTTTCGTCAATCTGTGGGATGGGAGGACTCCTTTCAGTTTTTTTACCTCAGGTGTCCCACCAAAAGAGAAATTCCAAAGCAAAGCCGTGGAGAAGACTGAAGGGACAACCCGAACTATGGTTAAAAATTGGGGCCAGGGGCATGGCAAGCCCAACATGCTATCTCTTCATCCAGCCACTGAGAGGCCTTACTTGGGGACTGGGCTCACGCTGAGGGTCAAAATGTGTGTTTGTGACCAATGTGGCCCAAGAGCATGGGCGGGGCCTCATGGGCCACACTGGCTTCAACTACACTGAAGGTTGGACAACATGCCAACCACAAGGTTTCTTGCCATGGGGAAGGAGTTCTGATTTCTGCAACACGTTCAACCCTGGGCAGTGATTGGAGATAAGGTCTAGATTCTGAAGCCAGAAAACCGAGGTTGGGAAGAGATGATGACCTAAGGCCATGGCGGCTCGATGTGCTCAGTGTGCGGCTAGCAGTCTGGGTGGGCCAGGAGTTCAAAGCTCAGACTGTGTCGGAAAGAGCATTAGTGCCCTGGTCAGCCTATGTATTTGCTGTAGAGCCAAGGTAGGTGAAGGTTGTTCCTCACTTGGGGTTACTGGGTCACCCCGGGGGCAATATTGTTCTTCTGGAGGGCAGGCAGAGTGCTGCATTGTAGTTCTGGATTGCCAAACTGGAGGGCTTGTGGGCCAGTAGTCTGAGGACAGAAGTCTGAGAACACAAGCTAGGCTTAGGTTTCTGGGTGAGGACATGGCAGGCACAATCTACAGACCGGAATCGAGATCTCGTGCATCTGAAGGCAGGGCGAGGATCGGACTATCGCTCAGGTTGGAGTTTCTGTCCCTGATGGCCCCTTCATGAATGAAGGGCATCACGAGGCCATGGAGGTTTTCCTATGATGAAAGTTGTGAGCAACTCCAAACTGCAAAGAGTCTTCTGCAGGACAATTGAGACCTGCTGTTTGGCTCCAGGCCAATGATTCTGAGCAGGGTTCTAAGGATGGATGGCTTGGTAGCCCACCTCGCATTCCAATTGTCTCCTAGCAAAAAGACAGGTTAGATCTGCTGGATCTGGGGGAGCAACCGAGGAGGCTGAGTTGAAATGGACTCTCCTGGAGATGGGTCCTAATGTGCTTTTGTGTCTATGGAGACCTTGGAATGAAGCGGTGGCACTGGGGCCCTGAAGGGTTCTCCTAAACAGAGGCTTTGCACGGCTCCAACGTCCAAGTATCCCATGTGTAGATGAGATGTTTTCTGATGGGTGAGTCAAGAAAGAGACATATGCTGGTTTTGAAATCCCGGCCTCTGTGGAGAAGCTTTGAAACCAAAGCAATGGATCTGATAAGTGCCTAGGGGCCTGTACTTTCCTTTTTAACTCTCGGGACATCTGTCTATGGGTCTGAGTGCAGGGAGGTGCTCCGATGGGCTCAGATTGCCCCTCTTTTTCCTGGGAAGCCACCACTATTGATATGGATCAGGGACTTTGGAGGTTTATACTATTAGAAGGGTTGTGTCCATTGTAATGGGAACACACAATTCACTTGGTGAGGGCAAGTACAGTCCTCAGGTTTGGCTCAAGGGGCCTGAGCCTGTAGGTTGTGTAGGCCAGGGCTGTTTGGACAGTTGTCTGGAAACACAAACTCGTCTTATGTTTTGGGACATAAATATGGCAGGACTGATCTACAGACCATGAGGAGAACTCTTCGGGATTTGAAAAATGGGCGAGTGTGAAGCTCTTGCTCAAGTTTTTGTCTCTGGATACCGTGTCACTCAGGGTCGTGAAATTTCTGGGTGACTTCATGGGAAATGGACGAGTCTTACTCTCTGGTGGTTTGGCCCAGTCCAAAGAGTTTGGGGTCATTCTGTGGGATGGAAGAAGTCCGTTTTTTTGTTTTTGTTGTTTTCTTTTTTAACCTCAGGTGTCCCACCAAATGAGGGGTTCCAAAGTAGAGCACTGGGGAGGGGCGATTGGACAATCAGAAATCTGGTTAAAAATTGGGGCCTAGGGACATGTCAAGCCCATTATGGCATCTAATGGTCCAGCCACTGAGAGGACTTACTAGAGGACAGGACTCATGCTGAGGGTCAAAATGGGTGTTTATGCCGTCGTCGCACTCAAGAATGGGCGGGGCCTCAGGGTGAATGCTGGTTTCTCCTACACTGAACGTTGGAAAACGTGCCAACCACAACGTTTCTTGCCATGGGTAAGGAGGAGTTGTGATTTCTGCATCACACTCACGCCTGGGCAGTGATTGGAGATAAGGTCTCGGTTCTGAAGCCTGAAAACTGAGATAGGGAAGAGATGATGACCTAAGGCCATGGCGGGTCTTATGTGCTAGGTGTGTGGTCAGCTTTCTGGGTGTTGGTCAGGAGGTCCGGGCTCAGGATGTGTCCGACAGTGCATTAGTGCCCAGGGTAGACTACATAATTTGGGTAAAGTCGAGTGCTGTGTAGGTTTATCCTCATTTAAGGTGCCTGAGCATCTCATGAGGCAATAATTTTTTTCATGAGGTCAGGCAGAGTGCTGCATTGTGGGTCCGGAATTGCCAAACTTCAGGGCATCGTGACCAGGAGTGTGAGGACGGAAGTCTGAGAAGACAAGCTAAATTCGGGTTTCAGGGAGAGGGCACGACAGGAACTCCCTGCAGATCGGAACCAATATATCAAGCATCTGAAGTCAGCGCGAGGATCAGAGGTTGGCTCAGGTTGGAGTTTTCGTGCATGACGGCCGCTTCATGAAGGGAGCAGAATCTCGAGGCCATTGTGGTTTTCCCACGTTGGGAGTTGTGGGAAGCCCCCTTCAAGGATTCCTTCTGCGGGACAATTGAGACCTGTTGGACAGCTCCAGGACATCCCATATGGAATGACTCCAGAGCACGTTCCAGAATGGATGCCTGGGAAGCCCGCCTCGCATTCCAATTGTCTCCTAGCAACAAGACAGTTTAGATCTGATGGCTCTGCGGGAGCAACCAAGGTGGCTGAGGACGGGTCCTAATATGTTTTTGTGTCCATGAGGGCCTTGGAATGGGGCGGTGGCACAGGGACCCTGACGTACTCTCCTAAGCTTTTGACATAGCTACCATGCACAGGTTTCCTTGTGGAGACGAGATGAGTTCTGATGGGTGCCTCAGGAAAACCCCTATGCTCGTATTGGAATCAGGCTTTTGAGGAAACATGCCTGTAAACCAAGGCAATGGATCCTATTATGGTCTAGGGTCCTGTCTGCTTCAATCTTCTTCTGGGGACATCCATCTATGGTATGAGTGGAGGTAGATTATCAGCTGGTGTCTGACAGCCCTTGTTTGTTCCGGTCGACCTACACTATTGGGATGGCCTCAGGGACTTTGGAGGTTTCTCCTCATTTGTACGATTTTGGACCATGAAATGGGCAGAATTCCCATGGATTGGTAGGCACAGTCCTAATGTGTAGCTCCAGGGGCCCCAGCCTGGAGAGTGTGTGGCCCAGGACTTTGAGGACAGAAGTCTGAAAACACAAACTCAGCTTAGGTTTGGGGACGTAGGTATTGCAGGCCCGATCTACAAACCATGAGAAGAACTCTTCAGGATATGAAGAAAGTGTGAGTATGAGGCGCTTGCTCAGGCATTTGTCTCTGGATTTTGTATCAGCGATGGCCGTTGAATGTCGGGGAGGCCTTATGAGCCATGGACGAATCTTCCTCTCTGAGGATTTGCTCCGATTCCCAATTGTTTTTCGTCAAACTGTGGGATGGGAGGACTCCTTTCAGTTTTTTTACCTCAGGTGTCCCACCAAAAGAGAAATTCCAAAGCAAAGCCGTGGAGAAGACTGAAGGGACAACCCGAACTATGGTTAAAAATTGGGGCCAGGGGCATGGCAAGCCCAACATGCTATCTCTTCATCCAGCCGCTGAGAGGCCTTACTTGGGGACTGGGCTCACGCTGAGGGTCAAAATGTGTGTTTGTGACCAATGTGGCCCAAGAGCATGGGCGGGGCCTCATGGGCCACACTGGCTTCAACTACACTGAAGGTTGGACAACATGCCAACCACAAGGTTTCTTGCCATGGGGAAGGAGTTCTGATTTCTGCAACACGTTCAACCCTGGGCAGTGATTGGAGATAAGGTCTAGATTCTGAAGCCAGAAAACCGAGGTTGGGAAGAGATGATGACCTAAGGCCATGGCGGCTCGATGTGCTCAGTGTGCGGCTAGCAGTCTGGGTGGGCCAGGAGTTCAAAGCTCAGACTGTGTCGGAAAGAGCATTACTGCCCTGGTCAGCCTATGTATTTGCTGTAGAGCCAAGGTAGGTGAAGGTTGTTCCTCACTTGGGGTTACTGGGTCACCCCGGGGGCAATGTTGTTCTTCTGGAGGGCAGGCAGAGTGCTGCATTGTAGTTCTGGATTGCCAAACTGGAGGGCTTGTGGGCCAGTAGTCTGAGGACAGAAGTCTGAGAACACAAGCTAGGCTTAGGTTTCTGGGTGAGGACATGGCAGGCACAATCTACAGACCGGAATCGAGATCTCGTGCATCTGAAGGCAGGGCGAGGATCGGACTATCGCTCAGGTTGGAGTTTCTGTCCCTGATGGCCCCTTCATGAATGAAGGGCATCACGAGGCCATGGAGGTTTTCCTATGATGAAAGTTGTGAGCAACTCCAAACTGCAAAGAGTCTTCTGCAGGACAATTGAGACCTGCTGTTTGGCTCCAGGCCAATGATTCTGAGCAGGGTTCTAAGGATGGATGGCTTGGTAGCCCACCTCGCATTCCAATTGTCTCCTAGCAAAAAGACAGGTTAGATCTGCTGGATCTGGGGGAGCAACCGAGGAGGCTGAGTTGAAATGGACTCTCCTGGAGATGGGTCCTAATGTGCTTTTGTGTCTATGGAGACCTTGGAATGAAGCGGTGGCACTGGGGCCCTGAAGGGTTCTCCTAAACAGAGGCTTTGCACGGCTCCAACGTCCAAGTATCCCATGTGTAGATGAGATGTTTTCTGATGGGTGAGTCAAGAAAGAGACATATGCTGGTTTTGAAATCCCGGCCTCTGTGGAGAAGCTTTGAAACCAAAGCAATGGATCTGATAAGTGCCTAGGGGCCTGTACTTTCCTTTTTAACTCTCGGGACATCTGTCTATGGGTCTGAGTGCAGGGAGGTGCTCCGATGGGCTCAGATTGCCCCTCTTTTTCCTGGGAAGCCACCACTATTGATATGGATCAGGGACTT
Organism: Mustela nivalis; assembly: GCF_964662115.1. Lineage (NCBI taxonomy): Eukaryota > Metazoa > Chordata > Mammalia > Carnivora > Mustelidae > Mustela > Mustela nivalis. The sequence continues at coordinate 39,241 of NW_028134563.1, read as the reverse complement.
TGGAGGTTTATACTATTAGAAGGGTTGTGTCCATTGTAATGGGAACACACAATTCACTTGGTGAGGGCAAGTACAGTCCTCAGGTTTGGCTCAAGGGGCCTGAGCCTGTAGGTTGTGTAGGCCAGGGCTGTTTGGACAGTTGTCTGGAAACACAAACTCGTCTTATGTTTTGGGACATAAATATGGCAGGACTGATCTACAGACCATGAGGAGAACTCTTCGGGATTTGAAAAATGGGCGAGTGTGAAGCTCTTGCTCAAGTTTTTGTCTCTGGATACCGTGTCACTCAGGGTCGTGAAATTTCTGGGTGACTTCATGGGAAATGGACGAGTCTTACTCTCTGGTGGTTTGGCCCAGTCCAAAGAGTTTGGGGTCATTCTGTGGGATGGAAGAAGTCCGTTTTTTTGTTTTTGTTGTTTTCTTTTTTAACCTCAGGTGTCCCACCAAATGAGGGGTTCCAAAGTAGAGCACTGGGGAGGGGCGATTGGACAATCAGAAATCTGGTTAAAAATTGGGGCCTAGGGACATGTCAAGCCCATTATGGCATCTAATGGTCCAGCCACTGAGAGGACTTACTAGAGGACAGGACTCATGCTGAGGGTCAAAATGGGTGTTTATGCCGTCGTCGCACTCAAGAATGGGCGGGGCCTCAGGGTGAATGCTGGTTTCTCCTACACTGAACGTTGGAAAACGTGCCAACCACAAGGTTTCTTGCCATGGGTAAGGAGGAGTTGTGATTTCTGCATCACACTCACGCCTGGGCAGTGATTGGAGATAAGGTCTCGGTTCTGAAGCCTGAAAACTGAGATAGGGAAGAGATGATGACCTAAGGCCATGGCGGGTCTTATGTGCTAGGTGTGTGGTCAGCTTTCTGGGTGTTGGTCAGGAGGTCCGGGCTCAGGATGTGTCCGACAGTGCATTAGTGCCCAGGGTAGACTACATAATTTGGGTAAAGTCGAGTGCTGTGTAGGTTTATCCTCATTTAAGGTGCCTGAGCATCTCATGAGGCAATAATTTTTTTCATGAGGTCAGGCAGAGTGCTGCATTGTGGGTCCGGAATTGCCAAACTTCAGGGCATCGTGACCAGGAGTGTGAGGACGGAAGTCTGAGAAGACAAGCTAAATTCGGGTTTCAGGGAGAGGGCACGACAGGAACTCCCTGCAGATCGGAACCAATATATCAAGCATCTGAAGTCAGCGCGAGGATCAGAGGTTGGCTCAGGTTGGAGTTTTCGTGCATGACGGCCGCTTCATGAAGGGAGCAGAATCTCGAGGCCATTGTGGTTTTCCCACGTTGGGAGTTGTGGGAAGCCCCCTTCAAGGATTCCTTCTGCGGGACAATTGAGACCTGTTGGACAGCTCCAGGACATCCCATATGGAATGACTCCAGAGCACGTTCCAGAATGGATGCCTGGGAAGCCCGCCTCGCATTCCAATTGTCTCCTAGCAACAAGACAGTTTAGATCTGATGGCTCTGCGGGAGCAACCAAGGTGGCTGAGGACGGGTCCTAATATGTTTTTGTGTCCATGAGGGCCTTGGAATGGGGCGGTGGCACAGGGACCCTGACGTACTCTCCTAAGCTTTTGACATAGCTACCATGCACAGGTTTCCTTGTGGAGACGAGATGAGTTCTGATGGGTGCCTCAGGAAAACCCCTATGCTCGTATTGGAATCAGGCTTTTGAGGAAACATGCCTGTAAACCAAGGCAATGGATCCTATTATGGTCTAGGGTCCTGTCTGCTTCAATCTTCTTCTGGGGACATCCATCTATGGTATGAGTGGAGGTAGATTATCAGCTGGTGTCTGACAGCCCTTGTTTGTTCCGGTCGACCTACACTATTGGGATGGCCTCAGGGACTTTGGAGGTTTCTCCTCATTTGTACGATTTTGGACCATGAAATGGGCAGAATTCCCATGGATTGGTAGGCACAGTCCTAATGTGTAGCTCCAGGGGCCCCAGCCTGGAGAGTGTGTGGCCCAGGACTTTGAGGACAGAAGTCTGAAAACACAAACTCAGCTTAGGTTTGGGGACGTAGGTATTGCAGGCCCGATCTACAAACCATGAGAAGAACTCTTCAGGATATGAAGAAAGTGTGAGTATGAGGCGCTTGCTCAGGCTTTTGTCTCTGGATTTTGTATCAGCGATGGCCGTTGAATGTCGGGGAGGCCTTATGAGCCATGGACGAATCTTCCTCTCTGAGGATTTGCTCCGATTCCCAATTGTTTTTCGTCAATCTGTGGGATGGGAGGACTCCTTTCAGTTTTTTTACCTCAGGTGTCCCACCAAAAGAGAAATTCCAAAGCAAAGCCGTGGAGAAGACTGAAGGGACAACCCGAACTATGGTTAAAAATTGGGGCCAGGGGCATGGCAAGCCCAACATGCTATCTCTTCATCCAGCCGCTGAGAGGCCTTACTTGGGGACTGGGCTCACGCTGAGGGTCAAAATGTGTGTTTGTGACCAATGTGGCCCAAGAGCATGGGCGGGGCCTCATGGGCCACACTGGCTTCAACTACACTGAAGGTTGGACAACATGCCAACCACAAGGTTTCTTGCCATGGGGAAGGAGTTCTGATTTCTGCAACACGTTCAACCCTGGGCAGTGATTGGAGATAAGGTCTAGATTCTGAAGCCAGAAAACCGAGGTTGGGAAGAGATGACGACCTAAGGCCATGGCGGCTCGATGTGCTCAGTGTGCGGCTAGCAGTCTGGGTGGGCCAGGAGTTCAAAGCTCAGACTGTGTCAGAAAGAGCATTAGTGCCCTGGTCAGCCTATGTATTTGCTGTAGAGCCAAGGTAGGTGAAGGTTGTTCCTCACTTGGGGTTACTGGGTCACCCCGGGGGCAATGTTGTTCTTCTGGAGGGCAGGCAGAGTGCTGCATCGTAGTTCTGGATTGCCAAACTGGAGGGCTTGTGGGCCAGTAGTCTGAGGACAGAAGTCTGAGAACACAAGCTAGGCTTAGGTTTCTGGGTGAGGACATGGCAGGCACAATCTACAGACCGGAATCGAGATCTCGTGCATCTGAAGGCAGGGCGAGGATCGGACTATCGCTCAGGTTGGAGTTTCTGTCCCTGATGGCCCCTTCATGAATGAAGGGCATCACGAGGCCATGGAGGTTTTCCTATGATGAAAGTTGTGAGCAACTCCAAACTGCAAAGAGTCTTCTGCAGGACAATTGAGACCTGCTGTTTGGCTCCAGGCCAATGATTCTGAGCAGGGTTCTAAGGATGGATGGCTTGGTAGCCCACCTCGCATTCCAATTGTCTCCTAGCAAAAAGACAGGTTAGATCTGCTGGATCTGGGGGAGCAACCGAGGAGGCTGAGTTGAAATGGACTCTCCTGGAGATGGGTCCTAATGTGCTTTTGTGTCTATGGAGACCTTGGAATGAAGCGGTGGCACTGGGGCCCTGAAGGGTTCTCCTAAACAGAGGCTTTGCACGGCTCCAACGTCCAAGTATCCCATGTGTAGATGAGATGTTTTCTGATGGGTGAGTCAAGAAAGGGACATATGCTGGTTTTGAAATCCCGGCCTCTGTGGAGAAGCTTTGAAACCAAAGCAATGGATCTGATAAGTGCCTAGGGGCCTGTACTTTCCTTTTTAACTCTCGGGACATCTGTCTATGGGTCTGAGTGCAGGGAGGTGCTCCGATGGGCTCAGATTGCCCCTCTTTTTCCTGGGAAGCCACCACTATTGATATGGATCAGGGACTTTGGAGGTTTATACTATTAGAAGGGTTGTGTCCATTGTAATGGGAACACACAATTCACTTGGTGAGGGCAAGTACAGTCCTCAGGTTTGGCTCAAGGGGCCTGAGCCTGTAGGTTGTGTAGGCCAGGGCTGTTTGGACAGTTGTCTGGAAACACAAACTCGTCTTATGTTTTGGGACATAAATATGGCAGGACTGATCTACAGACCATGAGGAGAACTCTTCGGGATTTGAAAAATGGGCGAGTGTGAAGCTCTTGCTCAAGTTTTTGTCTCTGGATACCGTGTCACTCAGGGTCGTGAAATTTCTGGGTGACTTCATGGGAAATGGACGAGTCTTACTCTCTGGTGGTTTGGCCCAGTCCAAAGAGTTTGGGGTCATTCTGTGGGATGGAAGAAGTCCGTTTTTTTGTTTTTGTTGTTTTCTTTTTTAACCTCAGGTGTCCCACCAAATGAGGGGTTCCAAAGTAGAGCACTGGGGAGGGGCGATTGGACAATCAGAAATCTGGTTAAAAATTGGGGCCTAGGGACATGTCAAGCCCATTATGGCATCTAATGGTCCAGCCACTGAGAGGACTTACTAGAGGACAGGACTCATGCTGAGGGTCAAAATGGGTGTTTATGCCGTCGTCGCACTCAAGAATGGGCGGGGCCTCAGGGTGAATGCTGGTTTCTCCTACACTGAACGTTGGAAAACGTGCCAACCACAAGGTTTCTTGCCATGGGTAAGGAGGAGTTGTGATTTCTGCATCACACTCACGCCTGGGCAGTGATTGGAGATAAGGTCTCGGTTCTGAAGCCTGAAAACTGAGATAGGGAAGAGATGATGACCTAAGGCCATGGCGGGTCTTATGTGCTAGGTGTGTGGTCAGCTTTCTGGGTGTTGGTCAGGAGGTCCGGGCTCAGGATGTGTCCGACAGTGCATTAGTGCCCAGGGTAGACTACATAATTTGGGTAAAGTCGAGTGCTGTGTAGGTTTATCCTCATTTAAGGTGCCTGAGCATCTCATGAGGCAATAATTTTTTTCATGAGGTCAGGCAGAGTGCTGCATTGTGGGTCCGGAATTGCCAAACTTCAGGGCATCGTGACCAGGAGTGTGAGGACGGAAGTCTGAGAAGACAAGCTAAATTCGGGTTTCAGGGAGAGGGCACGACAGGAACTCCCTGCAGATCGGAACCAATATATCAAGCATCTGAAGTCAGCGCGAGGATCAGAGGTTGGCTCAGGTTGGAGTTTTCGTGCATGACGGCCGCTTCATGAAGGGAGCAGAATCTCGAGGCCATTGTGGTTTTCCCACGTTGGGAGTTGTGGGAAGCCCCCTTCAAGGATTCCTTCTGCGGGACAATTGAGACCTGTTGGACAGCTCCAGGACATCCCATATGGAATGACTCCAGAGCACGTTCCAGAATGGATGCCTGGGAAGCCCGCCTCGCATTCCAATTGTCTCCTAGCAACAAGACAGTTTAGATCTGATGGCTCTGCGGGAGCAACCAAGGTGGCTGAGGACGGGTCCTAATATGTTTTTGTGTCCATGAGGGCCTTGGAATGGGGCGGTGGCACAGGGACCCTGACGTACTCTCCTAAGCTTTTGACATAGCTACCATGCACAGGTTTCCTTGTGGAGACGAGATGAGTTCTGATGGGTGCCTCAGGAAAACCCCTATGCTCGTATTGGAATCAGGCTTTTGAGGAAACATGCCTGTAAACCAAGGCAATGGATCCTATTATGGTCTAGGGTCCTGTCTGCTTCAATCTTCTTCTGGGGACATCCATCTATGGTATGAGTGGAGGTAGATTATCAGCTGGTGTCTGACAGCCCTTGTTTGTTCCGGTCGACCTACACTATTGGGATGGCCTCAGGGACTTTGGAGGTTTCTCCTCATTTGTACGATTTTGGACCATGAAATGGGCAGAATTCCCATGGATTGGTAGGCACAGTCCTAATGTGTAGCTCCAGGGGCCCCAGCCTGGAGAGTGTGTGGCCCAGGACTTTGAGGACAGAAGTCTGAAAACACAAACTCAGCTTAGGTTTGGGGACGTAGGTATTGCAGGCCCGATCTACAAACCATGAGAAGAACTCTTCAGGATATGAAGAAAGTGTGAGTATGAGGCGCTTGCTCAGGCTTTTGTCTCTGGATTTTGTATCAGCGATGGCCGTTGAATGTCGGGGAGGCCTTATGAGCCATGGACGAATCTTCCTCTCTGAGGATTTGCTCCGATTCCCAATTGTTTTTCGTCAATCTGTGGGATGGGAGGACTCCTTTCAGTTTTTTTACCTCAGGTGTCCCACCAAAAGAGAAATTCCAAAGCAAAGCCGTGGAGAAGACTGAAGGGACAACCCGAACTATGGTTAAAAATTGGGGCCAGGGGCATGGCAAGCCCAACATGCTATCTCTTCATCCAGCCACTGAGAGGCCTTACTTGGGGACTGGGCTCACGCTGAGGGTCAAAATGTGTGTTTGTGACCAATGTGGCCCAAGAGCATGGGCGGGGCCTCATGGGCCACACTGGCTTCAACTACACTGAAGGTTGGACAACATGCCAACCACAAGGTTTCTTGCCATGGGGAAGGAGTTCTGATTTCTGCAACACGTTCAACCCTGGGCAGTGATTGGAGATAAGGTCTAGATTCTGAAGCCAGAAAACCGAGGTTGGGAAGAGATGACGACCTAAGGCCATGGCGGCTCGATGTGCTCAGTGTGCGGCTAGCAGTCTGGGTGGGCCAGGAGTTCAAAGCTCAGACTGTGTCAGAAAGAGCATTAGTGCCCTGGTCAGCCTATGTATTTGCTGTAGAGCCAAGGTAGGTGAAGGTTGTTCCTCACTTGGGGTTACTGGGTCACCCCGGGGGCAATGTTGTTCTTCTGGAGGGCAGGCAGAGTGCTGCATCGTAGTTCTGGATTGCCAAACTGGAGGGCTTGTGGGCCAGTAGTCTGAGGACAGAAGTCTGAGAACACAAGCTAGGCTTAGGTTTCTGGGTGAGGACATGGCAGGCACAATCTACAGACCGGAATCGAGATCTCGTGCATCTGAAGGCAGGGCGAGGATCGGACTATCGCTCAGGTTGGAGTTTCTGTCCCTGATGGCCCCTTCATGAATGAAGGGCATCACGAGGCCATGGAGGTTTTCCTATGATGAAAGTTGTGAGCAACTCCAAACTGCAAAGAGTCTTCTGCAGGACAATTGAGACCTGCTGTTTGGCTCCAGGCCAATGATTCTGAGCAGGGTTCTAAGGATGGATGGCTTGGTAGCCCACCTCGCATTCCAATTGTCTCCTAGCAAAAAGACAGGTTAGATCTGCTGGATCTGGGGGAGCAACCGAGGAGGCTGAGTTGAAATGGACTCTCCTGGAGATGGGTCCTAATGTGCTTTTGTGTCTATGGAGACCTTGGAATGAAGCGGTGGCACTGGGGCCCTGAAGGGTTCTCCTAAACAGAGGCTTTGCACGGCTCCAACGTCCAAGTATCCCATGTGTAGATGAGATGTTTTCTGATGGGTGAGTCAAGAAAGGGACATATGCTGGTTTTGAAATCCCGGCCTCTGTGGAGAAGCTTTGAAACCAAAGCAATGGATCTGATAAGTGCCTAGGGGCCTGTACTTTCCTTTTTAACTCTCGGGACATCTGTCTATGGGTCTGAGTGCAGGGAGGTGCTCCGATGGGCTCAGATTGCCCCTCTTTTTCCTGGGAAGCCACCACTATTGATATGGATCAGGGACTTTGGAGGTTTATACTATTAGAAGGGTTGTGTCCATTGTAATGGGAACACACAATTCACTTGGTGAGGGCAAGTACAGTCCTCAGGTTTGGCTCAAGGGGCCTGAGCCTGTAGGTTGTGTAGGCCAGGGCTGTTTGGACAGTTGTCTGGAAACACAAACTCGTCTTATGTTTTGGGACATAAATATGGCAGGACTGATCTACAGACCATGAGGAGAACTCTTCGGGATTTGAAAAATGGGCGAGTGTGAAGCTCTTGCTCAAGTTTTTGTCTCTGGATACCGTGTCACTCAGGGTCGTGAAATTTCTGGGTGACTTCATGGGAAATGGACGAGTCTTACTCTCTGGTGGTTTGGCCCAGTCCAAAGAGTTTGGGGTCATTCTGTGGGATGGAAGAAGTCCGTTTTTTTGTTTTTGTTGTTTTCTTTTTTAACCTCAGGTGTCCCACCAAATGAGGGGTTCCAAAGTAGAGCACTGGGGAGGGGCGATTGGACAATCAGAAATCTGGTTAAAAATTGGGGCCTAGGGACATGTCAAGCCCATTATGGCATCTAATGGTCCAGCCACTGAGAGGACTTACTAGAGGACAGGACTCATGCTGAGGGTCAAAATGGGTGTTTATGCCGTCGTCGCACTCAAGAATGGGCGGGGCCTCAGGGTGAATGCTGGTTTCTCCTACACTGAACGTTGGAAAACGTGCCAACCACAAGGTTTCTTGCCATGGGTAAGGAGGAGTTGTGATTTCTGCATCACACTCACGCCTGGGCAGTGATTGGAGATAAGGTCTCGGTTCTGAAGCCTGAAAACTGAGATAGGGAAGAGATGATGACCTAAGGCCATGGCGGGTCTTATGTGCTAGGTGTGTGGTCAGCTTTCTGGGTGTTGGTCAGGAGGTCCGGGCTCAGGATGTGTCCGACAGTGCATTAGTGCCCAGGGTAGACTACATAATTTGGGTAAAGTCGAGTGCTGTGTAGGTTTATCCTCATTTAAGGTGCCTGAGCATCTCATGAGGCAATAATTTTTTTCATGAGGTCAGGCAGAGTGCTGCATTGTGGGTCCGGAATTGCCAAACTTCAGGGCATCGTGACCAGGAGTGTGAGGACGGAAGTCTGAGAAGACAAGCTAAATTCGGGTTTCAGGGAGAGGGCACGACAGGAACTCCCTGCAGATCGGAACCAATATATCAAGCATCTGAAGTCAGCGCGAGGATCAGAGGTTGGCTCAGGTTGGAGTTTTCGTGCATGACGGCCGCTTCATGAAGGGAGCAGAATCTCGAGGCCATTGTGGTTTTCCCACGTTGGGAGTTGTGGGAAGCCCCCTTCAAGGATTCCTTCTGCGGGACAATTGAGACCTGTTGGACAGCTCCAGGACATCCCATATGGAATGACTCCAGAGCACGTTCCAGAATGGATGCCTGGGAAGCCCGCCTCGCATTCCAATTGTCTCCTAGCAACAAGACAGTTTAGATCTGATGGCTCTGCGGGAGCAACCAAGGTGGCTGAGGACGGGTCCTAATATGTTTTTGTGTCCATGAGGGCCTTGGAATGGGGCGGTGGCACAGGGACCCTGACGTACCCTCCTAAGCTTTTGACATAGCTACCATGCACAGGTTTCCTTGTGGAGACGAGATGAGTTCTGATGGGTGCCTCAGGAAAACCCCTATGCTCGTATTGGAATCAGGCTTTTGAGGAAACATGCCTGTAAACCAAGGCAATGGATCCTATTATGGTCTAGGGTCCTGTCTGCTTCAATCTTCTTCTGGGGACATCCATCTATGGTATGAGTGGAGGTAGATTATCAGCTGGTGTCTGACAGCCCTTGTTTGTTCCGGTCGACCTACACTATTGGGATGGCCTCAGGGACTTTGGAGGTTTCTCCTCATTTGTACGATTTTGGACCATGAAATGGGCAGAATTCCCATGGATTGGTAGGCACAGTCCTAATGTGTAGCTCCAGGGGCCCCAGCCTGGAGAGTGTGTGGCCCAGGACTTTGAGGACAGAAGTCTGAAAACACAAACTCAGCTTAGGTTTGGGGACGTAGGTATTGCAGGCCCGATCTACAAACCATGAGAAGAACTCTTCAGGATATGAAGAAAGTGTGAGTATGAGGCGCTTGCTCAGGCTTTTGTCTCTGGATTTTGTATCAGCGATGGCCGTTGAATGTCGGGGAGGCCTTATGAGCCATGGACGAATCTTCCTCTCTGAGGATTTGCTCCGATTCCCAATTGTTTTTCGTCAATCTGTGGGATGGGAGGACTCCTTTCAGTTTTTTTACCTCAGGTGTCCCACCAAAAGAGAAATTCCAAAGCAAAGCCGTGGAGAAGACTGAAGGGACAACCCGAACTATGGTTAAAAATTGGGGCCAGGGGCATGGCAAGCCCAACATGCTATCTCTTCATCCAGCCACTGAGAGGCCTTACTTGGGGACTGGGCTCACGCTGAGGGTCAAAATGTGTGTTTGTGACCAATGTGGCCCAAGAGCATGGGCGGGGCCTCATGGGCCACACTGGCTTCAACTACACTGAAGGTTGGACAACATGCCAACCACAAGGTTTCTTGCCATGGGGAAGGAGTTCTGATTTCTGCAACACGTTCAACCCTGGGCAGTGATTGGAGATAAGGTCTAGATTCTGAAGCCAGAAAACCGAGGTTGGGAAGAGATGACGACCTAAGGCCATGGCGGCTCGATGTGCTCAGTGTGCGGCTAGCAGTCTGGGTGGGCCAGGAGTTCAAAGCTCAGACTGTGTCGGAAAGAGCATTAGTGCCCTGGTCAGCCTATGTATTTGCTGTAGAGCCAAGGTAGGTGAAGGTTGTTCCTCACTTGGGGTTACTGGGTCACCCCGGGGGCAATGTTGTTCTTCTGGAGGGCAGGCAGAGTGCTGCATCGTAGTTCTGGATTGCCAAACTGGAGGGCTTGTGGGCCAGTAGTCTGAGGACAGAAGTCTGAGAACACAAGCTAGGCTTAGGTTTCTGGGTGAGGACATGGCAGGCACAATCTACAGACCGGAATCGAGATCTCGTGCATCTGAAGGCAGGGCGAGGATCGGACTATCGCTCAGGTTGGAGTTTCTGTCCCTGATGGCCCCTTCATGAATGAAGGGCATCACGAGGCCATGGAGGTTTTCCTATGATGAAAGTTGTGAGCAACTCCAAACTGCAAAGAGTCTTCTGCAGGACAATTGAGACCTGCTGTTTGGCTCCAGGCCAATGATTCTGAGCAGGGTTCTAAGGATGGATGGCTTGGTAGCCCACCTCGCATTCCAATTGTCTCCTAGCAAAAAGACAGGTTAGATCTGCTGGATCTGGGGGAGCAACCGAGGAGGCTGAGTTGAAATGGACTCTCCTGGAGATGGGTCCTAATGTGCTTTTGTGTCTATGGAGACCTTGGAATGAAGCGGTGGCACTGGGGCCCTGAAGGGTTCTCCTAAACAGAGGCTTTGCACGGCTCCAACGTCCAAGTATCCCATGTGTAGATGAGATGTTTTCTGATGGGTGAGTCAAGAAAGAGACATATGCTGGTTTTGAAATCCCGGCCTCTGTGGAGAAGCTTTGAAACCAAAGCAATGGATCTGATAAGTGCCTAGGGGCCTGTACTTTCCTTTTTAACTCTCGGGACATCTGTCTATGGGTCTGAGTGCAGGGAGGTGCTCCGATGGGCTCAGATTGCCCCTCTTTTTCCTGGGAAGCCACCACTATTGATATGGATCAGGGACTTTGGAGGTTTATACTATTAGAAGGGTTGTGTCCATTGTAATGGGAACACACAATTCACTTGGTGAGGGCAAGTACAGTCCTCAGGTTTGGCTCAAGGGGCCTGAGCCTGTAGGTTGTGTAGGCCAGGGCTGTTTGGACAGTTGTCTGGAAACACAAACTCGTCTTATGTTTTGGGACATAAATATGGCAGGACTGATCTACAGACCATGAGGAGAACTCTTCGGGATTTGAAAAATGGGCGAGTGTGAAGCTCTTGCTCAAGTTTTTGTCTCTGGATACCGTGTCACTCAGGGTCGTGAAATTTCTGGGTGACTTCATGGGAAATGGACGAGTCTTACTCTCTGGTGGTTTGGCCCAGTCCAAAGAGTTTGGGGTCATTCTGTGGGATGGAAGAAGTCCGTTTTTTTGTTTTTGTTGTTTTCTTTTTTAACCTCAGGTGTCCCACCAAATGAGGGGTTCCAAAGTAGAGCACTGGGGAGGGGCGATTGGACAATCAGAAATCTGGTTAAAAATTGGGGCCTAGGGACATGTCAAGCCCATTATGGCATCTAATGGTCCAGCCACTGAGAGGACTTACTAGAGGACAGGACTCATGCTGAGGGTCAAAATGGGTGTTTATGCCGTCGTCGCACTCAAGAATGGGCGGGGCCTCAGGGTGAATGCTGGTTTCTCCTACACTGAACGTTGGAAAACGTGCCAACCACAAGGTTTCTTGCCATGGGTAAGGAGGAGTTGTGATTTCTGCATCACACTCACGCCTGGGCAGTGATTGGAGATAAGGTCTCGGTTCTGAAGCCTGAAAACTGAGATAGGGAAGAGATGATGACCTAAGGCCATGGCGGGTCTTATGTGCTAGGTGTGTGGTCAGCTTTCTGGGTGTTGGTCAGGAGGTCCGGGCTCAGGATGTGTCCGACAGTGCATTAGTGCCCAGGGTAGACTACATAATTTGGGTAAAGTCGAGTGCTGTGTAGGTTTATCCTCATTTAAGGTGCCTGAGCATCTCATGAGGCAATAATTTTTTTCATGAGGTCAGGCAGAGTGCTGCATTGTGGGTCCGGAATTGCCAAACTTCAGGGCATCGTGACCAGGAGTGTGAGGACGGAAGTCTGAGAAGACAAGCTAAATTCGGGTTTCAGGGAGAGGGCACGACAGGAACTCCCTGCAGATCGGAACCAATATATCAAGCATCTGAAGTCAGCGCGAGGATCAGAGGTTGGCTCAGGTTGGAGTTTTCGTGCATGACGGCCGCTTCATGAAGGGAGCAGAATCTCGAGGCCATTGTGGTTTTCCCACGTTGGGAGTTGTGGGAAGCCCCCTTCAAGGATTCCTTCTGCGGGACAATTGAGACCTGTTGGACAGCTCCAGGACATCCCATATGGAATGACTCCAGAGCACGTTCCAGAATGGATGCCTGGGAAGCCCGCCTCGCATTCCAATTGTCTCCTAGCAACAAGACAGTTTAGATCTGATGGCTCTGCGGGAGCAACCAAGGTGGCTGAGGACGGGTCCTAATATGTTTTTGTGTCCATGAGGGCCTTGGAATGGGGCGGTGGCACAGGGACCCTGACGTACCCTCCTAAGCTTTTGACATAGCTACCATGCACAGGTTTCCTTGTGGAGACGAGATGAGTTCTGATGGGTGCCTCAGGAAAACCCCTATGCTCGTATTGGAATCAGGCTTTTGAGGAAACATGCCTGTAAACCAAGGCAATGGATCCTATTATGGTCTAGGGTCCTGTCTGCTTCAATCTTCTTCTGGGGACATCCATCTATGGTATGAGTGGAGGTAGATTATCAGCTGGTGTCTGACAGCCCTTGTTTGTTCCGGTCGACCTACACTATTGGGATGGCCTCAGGGACTTTGGAGGTTTCTCCTCATTTGTACGATTTTGGACCATGAAATGGGCAGAATTCCCATGGATTGGTAGGCACAGTCCTAATGTGTAGCTCCAGGGGCCCCAGCCTGGAGAGTGTGTGGCCCAGGACTTTGAGGACAGAAGTCTGAAAACACAAACTCAGCTTAGGTTTGGGGACGTAGGTATTGCAGGCCCGATCTACAAACCATGAGAAGAACTCTTCAGGATATGAAGAAAGTGTGAGTATGAGGCGCTTGCTCAGGCTTTTGTCTCTGGATTTTGTATCAGCGATGGCCGTTGAATGTCGGGGAGGCCTTATGAGCCATGGACGAATCTTCCTCTCTGAGGATTTGCTCCGATTCCCAATTGTTTTTCGTCAATCTGTGGGATGGGAGGACTCCTTTCAGTTTTTTTACCTCAGGTGTCCCACCAAAAGAGAAATTCCAAAGCAAAGCCGTGGAGAAGACTGAAGGGACAACCCGAACTATGGTTAAAAATTGGGGCCAGGGGCATGGCAAGCCCAACATGCTATCTCTTCATCCAGCCACTGAGAGGCCTTACTTGGGGACTGGGCTCACGCTGAGGGTCAAAATGTGTGTTTGTGACCAATGTGGCCCAAGAGCATGGGCGGGGCCTCATGGGCCACACTGGCTTCAACTACACTGAAGGTTGGACAACATGCCAACCACAAGGTTTCTTGCCATGGGGAAGGAGTTCTGATTTCTGCAACACGTTCAACCCTGGGCAGTGATTGGAGATAAGGTCTAGATTCTGAAGCCAGAAAACCGAGGTTGGGAAGAGATGATGACCTAAGGCCATGGCGGCTCGATGTGCTCAGTGTGCGGCTAGCAGTCTGGGTGGGCCAGGAGTTCAAAGCTCAGACTGTGTCGGAAAGAGCATTAGTGCCCTGGTCAGCCTATGTATTTGCTGTAGAGCCAAGGTAGGTGAAGGTTGTTCCTCACTTGGGGTTACTGGGTCACCCCGGGGGCAATGTTGTTCTTCTGGAGGGCAGGCAGAGTGCTGCATTGTAGTTCTGGATTGCCAAACTGGAGGGCTTGTGGGCCAGTAGTCTGAGGACAGAAGTCTGAGAACACAAGCTAGGCTTAGGTTTCTGGGTGAGGACATGGCAGGCACAATCTACAGACCGGAATCGAGATCTCGTGCATCTGAAGGCAGGGCGAGGATCGGACTATCGCTCAGGTTGGAGTTTCTGTCCCTGATGGCCCCTTCATGAATGAAGGGCATCACGAGGCCATGGAGGTTTTCCTATGATGAAAGTTGTGAGCAACTCCAAACTGCAAAGAGTCTTCTGCAGGACAATTGAGACCTGCTGTTTGGCTCCAGGCCAATGATTCTGAGCAGGGTTCTAAGGATGGATGGCTTGGTAGCCCACCTCGCATTCCAATTGTCTCCTAGCAAAAAGACAGGTTAGATCTGCTGGATCTGGGGGAGCAACCGAGGAGGCTGAGTTGAAATGGACTCTCCTGGAGATGGGTCCTAATGTGCTTTTGTGTCTATGGAGACCTTGGAATGAAGCGGTGGCACTGGGGCCCTGAAGGGTTCTCCTAAACAGAGGCTTTGCACGGCTCCAACGTCCAAGTATCCCATGTGTAGATGAGATGTTTTCTGATGGGTGAGTCAAGAAAGAGACATATGCTGGTTTTGAAATCCCGGCCTCTGTGGAGAAGCTTTGAAACCAAAGCAATGGATCTGATAAGTGCCTAGGGGCCTGTACTTTCCTTTTTAACTCTCGGGACATCTGTCTATGGGTCTGAGTGCAGGGAGGTGCTCCGATGGGCTCAGATTGCCCCTCTTTTTCCTGGGAAGCCACCACTATTGATATGGATCAGGGACTTTGGAGGTTTATACTATTAGAAGGGTTGTGTCCATTGTAATGGGAACACACAATTCACTTGGTGAGGGCAAGTACAGTCCTCAGGTTTGGCTCAAGGGGCCTGAGCCTGTAGGTTGTGTAGGCCAGGGCTGTTTGGACAGTTGTCTGGAAACACAAACTCGTCTTATGTTTTGGGACATAAATATGGCAGGACTGATCTACAGACCATGAGGAGAACTCTTCGGGATTTGAAAAATGGGCGAGTGTGAAGCTCTTGCTCAAGTTTTTGTCTCTGGATACCGTGTCACTCAGGGTCGTGAAATTTCTGGGTGACTTCATGGGAAATGGACGAGTCTTACTCTCTGGTGGTTTGGCCCAGTCCAAAGAGTTTGGGGTCATTCTGTGGGATGGAAGAAGTCCGTTTTTTTGTTTTTGTTGTTTTCTTTTTTAACCTCAGGTGTCCCACCAAATGAGGGGTTCCAAAGTAGAGCACTGGGGAGGGGCGATTGGACAATCAGAAATCTGGTTAAAAATTGGGGCCTAGGGACATGTCAAGCCCATTATGGCATCTAATGGTCCAGCCACTGAGAGGACTTACTAGAGGACAGGACTCATGCTGAGGGTCAAAATGGGTGTTTATGCCGTCGTCGCACTCAAGAATGGGCGGGGCCTCAGGGTGAATGCTGGTTTCTCCTACACTGAACGTTGGAAAACGTGCCAACCACAAGGTTTCTTGCCATGGGTAAGGAGGAGTTGTGATTTCTGCATCACACTCACGCCTGGGCAGTGATTGGAGATAAGGTCTCGGTTCTGAAGCCTGAAAACTGAGATAGGGAAGAGATGATGACCTAAGGCCATGGCGGGTCTTATGTGCTAGGTGTGTGGTCAGCTTTCTGGGTGTTGGTCAGGAGGTCCGGGCTCAGGATGTGTCCGACAGTGCATTAGTGCCCAGGGTAGACTACATAATTTGGGTAAAGTCGAGTGCTGTGTAGGTTTATCCTCATTTAAGGTGCCTGAGCATCTCATGAGGCAATAATTTTTTTCATGAGGTCAGGCAGAGTGCTGCATTGTGGGTCCGGAATTGCCAAACTTCAGGGCATCGTGACCAGGAGTGTGAGGACGGAAGTCTGAGAAGACAAGCTAAATTCGGGTTTCAGGGAGAGGGCACGACAGGAACTCCCTGCAGATCGGAACCAATATATCAAGCATCTGAAGTCAGCGCGAGGATCAGAGGTTGGCTCAGGTTGGAGTTTTCGTGCATGACGGCCGCTTCATGAAGGGAGCAGAATCTCGAGGCCATTGTGGTTTTCCCACGTTGGGAGTTGTGGGAAGCCCCCTTCAAGGATTCCTTCTGCGGGACAATTGAGACCTGTTGGACAGCTCCAGGACATCCCATATGGAATGACTCCAGAGCACGTTCCAGAATGGATGCCTGGGAAGCCCGCCTCGCATTCCAATTGTCTCCTAGCAACAAGACAGTTTAGATCTGATGGCTCTGCGGGAGCAACCAAGGTGGCTGAGGACGGGTCCTAATATGTTTTTGTGTCCATGAGGGCCTTGGAATGGGGCGGTGGCACAGGGACCCTGACGTACTCTCCTAAGCTTTTGACATAGCTACCATGCACAGGTTTCCTTGTGGAGACGAGATGAGTTCTGATGGGTGCCTCAGGAAAACCCCTATGCTCGTATTGGAATCAGGCTTTTGAGGAAACATGCCTGTAAACCAAGGCAATGGATCCTATTATGGTCTAGGGTCCTGTCTGCTTCAATCTTCTTCTGGGGACATCCATCTATGGTATGAGTGGAGGTAGATTATCAGCTGGTGTCTGACAGCCCTTGTTTGTTCCGGTCGACCTACACTATTGGGATGGCCTCAGGGACTTTGGAGGTTTCTCCTCATTTGTACGATTTTGGACCATGAAATGGGCAGAATTCCCATGGATTGGTAGGCACAGTCCTAATGTGTAGCTCCAGGGGCCCCAGCCTGGAGAGTGTGTGGCCCAGGACTTTGAGGACAGAAGTCTGAAAACACAAACTCAGCTTAGGTTTGGGGACGTAGGTATTGCAGGCCCGATCTACAAACCATGAGAAGAACTCTTCAGGATATGAAGAAAGTGTGAGTATGAGGCGCTTGCTCAGGCTTTTGTCTCTGGATTTTGTATCAGCGATGGCCGTTGAATGTCGGGGAGGCCTTATGAGCCATGGACGAATCTTCCTCTCTGAGGATTTGCTCCGATTCCCAATTGTTTTTCGTCAATCTGTGGGATGGGAGGACTCCTTTCAGTTTTTTTACCTCAGGTGTCCCACCAAAAGAGAAATTCCAAAGCAAAGCCGTGGAGAAGACTGAAGGGACAACCCGAACTATGGTTAAAAATTGGGGCCAGGGGCATGGCAAGCCCAACATGCTATCTCTTCATCCAGCCACTGAGAGGCCTTACTTGGGGACTGGGCTCACGCTGAGGGTCAAAATGTGTGTTTGTGACCAATGTGGCCCAAGAGCATGGGCGGGGCCTCATGGGCCACACTGGCTTCAACTACACTGAAGGTTGGACAACATGCCAACCACAAGGTTTCTTGCCATGGGGAAGGAGTTCTGATTTCTGCAACACGTTCAACCCTGGGCAGTGATTGGAGATAAGGTCTAGATTCTGAAGCCAGAAAACCGAGGTTGGGAAGAGATGACGACCTAAGGCCATGGCGGCTCGATGTGCTCAGTGTGCGGCTAGCAGTCTGGGTGGGCCAGGAGTTCAAAGCTCAGACTGTGTCGGAAAGAGCATTAGTGCCCTGGTCAGCCTATGTATTTGCTGTAGAGCCAAGGTAGGTGAAGGTTGTTCCTCACTTGGGGTTACTGGGTCACCCCGGGGGCAATGTTGTTCTTCTGGAGGGCAGGCAGAGTGCTGCATCGTAGTTCTGGATTGCCAAACTGGAGGGCTTGTGGGCCAGTAGTCTGAGGACAGAAGTCTGAGAACACAAGCTAGGCTTAGGTTTCTGGGTGAGGACATGGCAGGCACAATCTACAGACCGGAATCGAGATCTCGTGCATCTGAAGGCAGGGCGAGGATCGGACTATCGCTCAGGTTGGAGTTTCTGTCCCTGATGGCCCCTTCATGAATGAAGGGCATCACGAGGCCATGGAGGTTTTCCTATGATGAAAGTTGTGAGCAACTCCAAACTGCAAAGAGTCTTCTGCAGGACAATTGAGACCTGCTGTTTGGCTCCAGGCCAATGATTCTGAGCAGGGTTCTAAGGATGGATGGCTTGGTAGCCCACCTCGCATTCCAATTGTCTCCTAGCAAAAAGACAGGTTAGATCTGCTGGATCTGGGGGAGCAACCGAGGAGGCTGAGTTGAAATGGACTCTCCTGGAGATGGGTCCTAATGTGCTTTTGTGTCTATGGAGACCTTGGAATGAAGCGGTGGCACTGGGGCCCTGAAGGGTTCTCCTAAACAGAGGCTTTGCACGGCTCCAACGTCCAAGTATCCCATGTGTAGATGAGATGTTTTCTGATGGGTGAGTCAAGAAAGAGACATATGCTGGTTTTGAAATCCCGGCCTCTGTGGAGAAGCTTTGAAACCAAAGCAATGGATCTGATAAGTGCCTAGGGGCCTGTACTTTCCTTTTTAACTCTCGGGACATCTGTCTATGGGTCTGAGTGCAGGGAGGTGCTCCGATGGGCTCAGATTGCCCCTCTTTTTCCTGGGAAGCCACCACTATTGATATGGATCAGGGACTTTGGAGGTTTATACTATTAGAAGGGTTGTGTCCATTGTAATGGGAACACACAATTCACTTGGTGAGGGCAAGTACAGTCCTCAGGTTTGGCTCAAGGGGCCTGAGCCTGTAGGTTGTGTAGGCCAGGGCTGTTTGGACA
Organism: Mustela nivalis; assembly: GCF_964662115.1. Lineage (NCBI taxonomy): Eukaryota > Metazoa > Chordata > Mammalia > Carnivora > Mustelidae > Mustela > Mustela nivalis. The sequence continues at coordinate 20,548 of NW_028134563.1, read as the reverse complement.
GTTGTCTGGAAACACAAACTCGTCTTATGTTTTGGGACATAAATATGGCAGGACTGATCTACAGACCATGAGGAGAACTCTTCGGGATTTGAAAAATGGGCGAGTGTGAAGCTCTTGCTCAAGTTTTTGTCTCTGGATACCGTGTCACTCAGGGTCGTGAAATTTCTGGGTGACTTCATGGGAAATGGACGAGTCTTACTCTCTGGTGGTTTGGCCCAGTCCAAAGAGTTTGGGGTCATTCTGTGGGATGGAAGAAGTCCGTTTTTTTGTTTTTGTTGTTTTCTTTTTTAACCTCAGGTGTCCCACCAAATGAGGGGTTCCAAAGTAGAGCACTGGGGAGGGGCGATTGGACAATCAGAAATCTGGTTAAAAATTGGGGCCTAGGGACATGTCAAGCCCATTATGGCATCTAATGGTCCAGCCACTGAGAGGACTTACTAGAGGACAGGACTCATGCTGAGGGTCAAAATGGGTGTTTATGCCGTCGTCGCACTCAAGAATGGACGGGGCCTCAGGGTGAATGCTGGTTTCTCCTACACTGAACGTTGGAAAACGTGCCAACCACAAGGTTTCTTGCCATGGGTAAGGAGGAGTTGTGATTTCTGCATCACACTCACGCCTGGGCAGTGATTGGAGATAAGGTCTCGGTTCTGAAGCCTGAAAACTGAGATAGGGAAGAGATGATGACCTAAGGCCATGGCGGGTCTTATGTGCTAGGTGTGTGGTCAGCTTTCTGGGTGTTGGTCAGGAGGTCCGGGCTCAGGATGTGTCCGACAGTGCATTAGTGCCCAGGGTAGACTACATAATTTGGGTAAAGTCGAGTGCTGTGTAGGTTTATCCTCATTTAAGGTGCCTGAGCATCTCATGAGGCAATAATTTTTTTCATGAGGTCAGGCAGAGTGCTGCATTGTGGGTCCGGAATTGCCAAACTTCAGGGCATCGTGACCAGGAGTGTGAGGACGGAAGTCTGAGAAGACAAGCTAAATTCGGGTTTCAGGGAGAGGGCACGACAGGAACTCCCTGCAGATCGGAACCAATATATCAAGCATCTGAAGTCAGCGCGAGGATCAGAGGTTGGCTCAGGTTGGAGTTTTCGTGCATGACGGCCGCTTCATGAAGGGAGCAGAATCTCGAGGCCATTGTGGTTTTCCCACGTTGGGAGTTGTGGGAAGCCCCCTTCAAGGATTCCTTCTGCGGGACAATTGAGACCTGTTGGACAGCTCCAGGACATCCCATATGGAATGACTCCAGAGCACGTTCCAGAATGGATGCCTGGGAAGCCCGCCTCGCATTCCAATTGTCTCCTAGCAACAAGACAGTTTAGATCTGATGGCTCTGCGGGAGCAACCAAGGTGGCTGAGGACGGGTCCTAATATGTTTTTGTGTCCATGAGGGCCTTGGAATGGGGCGGTGGCACAGGGACCCTGACGTACTCTCCTAAGCTTTTGACATAGCTACCATGCACAGGTTTCCTTGTGGAGACGAGATGAGTTCTGATGGGTGCCTCAGGAAAACCCCTATGCTCGTATTGGAATCAGGCTTTTGAGGAAACATGCCTGTAAACCAAGGCAATGGATCCTATTATGGTCTAGGGTCCTGTCTGCTTCAATCTTCTTCTGGGGACATCCATCTATGGTATGAGTGGAGGTAGATTATCAGCTGGTGTCTGACAGCCCTTGTTTGTTCCGGTCGACCTACACTATTGGGATGGCCTCAGGGACTTTGGAGGTTTCTCCTCATTTGTACGATTTTGGACCATGAAATGGGCAGAATTCCCATGGATTGGTAGGCACAGTCCTAATGTGTAGCTCCAGGGGCCCCAGCCTGGAGAGTGTGTGGCCCAGGACTTTGAGGACAGAAGTCTGAAAACACAAACTCAGCTTAGGTTTGGGGACGTAGGTATTGCAGGCCCGATCTACAAACCATGAGAAGAACTCTTCAGGATATGAAGAAAGTGTGAGTATGAGGCGCTTGCTCAGGCTTTTGTCTCTGGATTTTGTATCAGCGATGGCCGTTGAATGTCGGGGAGGCCTTATGAGCCATGGACGAATCTTCCTCTCTGAGGATTTGCTCCGATTCCCAATTGTTTTTCGTCAATCTGTGGGATGGGAGGACTCCTTTCAGTTTTTTTACCTCAGGTGTCCCACCAAAAGAGAAATTCCAAAGCAAAGCCGTGGAGAAGACTGAAGGGACAACCCGAACTATGGTTAAAAATTGGGGCCAGGGGCATGGCAAGCCCAACATGCTATCTCTTCATCCAGCCACTGAGAGGCCTTACTTGGGGACTGGGCTCACGCTGAGGGTCAAAATGTGTGTTTGTGACCAATGTGGCCCAAGAGCATGGGCGGGGCCTCATGGGCCACACTGGCTTCAACTACACTGAAGGTTGGACAACATGCCAACCACAAGGTTTCTTGCCATGGGAAAGGAGTTCTGATTTCTGCAACACGTTCAACCCTGGGCAGTGATTGGAGATAAGGTCTAGATTCTGAAGCCAGAAAACCGAGGTTGGGAAGAGATGACGACCTAAGGCCATGGCGGCTCGATGTGCTCAGTGTGCGGCTAGCAGTCTGGGTGGGCCAGGATTTCAAAGCTCAGACTGTGTCGGAAAGAGCATTAGTGCCCTGGTCAGCCTATGTATTTGCTGTAGAGCCAAGGTAGGTGAAGGTTGTTCCTCACTTGGGGTTACTGGGTCACCCCGGGGGCAATGTTGTTCTTCTGGAGGGCAGGCAGAGTGCTGCATCGTAGTTCTGGATTGCCAAACTGGAGGGCTTGTGGGCCAGTAGTCTGAGGACAGAAGTCTGAGAACACAAGCTAGGCTTAGGTTTCTGGGTGAGGACATGGCAGGCACAATCTACAGACCGGAATCGAGATCTCGTGCATCTGAAGGCAGGGCGAGGATCGGACTATCGCTCAGGTTGGAGTTTCTGTCCCTGATGGCCCCTTCATGAATGAAGGGCATCACGAGGCCATGGAGGTTTTCCTATGATGAAAGTTGTGAGCAACTCCAAAGTGCAAAGAGTCTTCTGCAGGACAATTGAGACCTGCTGTTTGGCTCCAGGCCAATGATTCTGAGCAGGGTTCTAAGGATGGATGGCTTGGTAGCCCACCTCGCATTCCAATTGTCTCCTAGCAAAAAGACAGGTTAGATCTGCTGGATCTGGGGGAGCAACCGAGGAGGCTGAGTTGAAATGGACTCTCCTGGAGATGGGTCCTAATGTGCTTTTGTGTCTATGGAGACCTTGGAATGAAGCGGTGGCACTGGGGCCTTGAAGGGTTCTCCTAAACAGAGGCTTTGCACGGCTCCAACGTCCAAGTATCCCATGTGTAGATGAGATGTTTTCTGATGGGTGAGTCAAGAAAGAGACATATGCTGGTTTTGAAATCCCGGCCTCTGTGGAGAAGCTTTGAAACCAAAGCAATGGATCTGATAAGTGCCTAGGGGCCTGTACTTTCCTTTTTAACTCTCGGGACATCTGTCTATGGGTCTGAGTGCAGGGAGGTGCTCCGATGGGCTCAGATTGCCCCTCTTTTTCCTGGGAAGCCACCACTATTGATATGGATCAGGGACTTTGGAGGTTTATACTATTAGAAGGGTTGTGTCCATTGTAATGGGAACACACAATTCACTTGGTGAGGGCAAGTACAGTCCTCAGGTTTGGCTCAAGGGGCCTGAGCCTGTAGGTTGTGTAGGCCAGGGCTGTTTGGACAGTTGTCTGGAAACACAAACTCGTCTTATGTTTTGGGACATAAATATGGCAGGACTGATCTACAGACCATGAGGAGAACTCTTCGGGATTTGAAAAATGGGCGAGTGTGAAGCTCTTGCTCAAGTTTTTGTCTCTGGATACCGTGTCACTCAGGGTCGTGAAATTTCTGGGTGACTTCATGGGAAATGGACGAGTCTTACTCTCTGGTGGTTTGGCCCAGTCCAAAGAGTTTGGGGTCATTCTGTGGGATGGAAGAAGTCCGTTTTTTTGTTTTTGTTGTTTTCTTTTTTAACCTCAGGTGTCCCACCAAATGAGGGGTTCCAAAGTAGAGCACTGGGGAGGGGCGATTGGACAATCAGAAATCTGGTTAAAAATTGGGGCCTAGGGACATGTCAAGCCCATTATGGCATCTAATGGTCCAGCCACTGAGAGGACTTACTAGAGGACAGGACTCATGCTGAGGGTCAAAATGGGTGTTTATGCCGTCGTCGCACTCAAGAATGGGCGGGGCCTCAGGGTGAATGCTGGTTTCTCCTACACTGAACGTTGGAAAACGTGCCAACCACAAGGTTTCTTGCCATGGGTAAGGAGGAGTTGTGATTTCTGCATCACACTCACGCCTGGGCAGTGATTGGAGATAAGGTCTCGGTTCTGAAGCCTGAAAACTGAGATAGGGAAGAGATGATGACCTAAGGCCATGGCGGGTCTTATGTGCTAGGTGTGTGGTCAGCTTTCTGGGTGTTGGTCAGGAGGTCCGGGCTCAGGATGTGTCCGACAGTGCATTAGTGCCCAGGGTAGACTACATAATTTGGGTAAAGTCGAGTGCTGTGTAGGTTTATCCTCATTTAAGGTGCCTGAGCATCTCATGAGGCAATAATTTTTTTCATGAGGTCAGGCAGAGTGCTGCATTGTGGGTCCGGAATTGCCAAACTTCAGGGCATCGTGACCAGGAGTGTGAGGACGGAAGTCTGAGAAGACAAGCTAAATTCGGGTTTCAGGGAGAGGGCACGACAGGAACTCCCTGCAGATCGGAACCAATATATCAAGCATCTGAAGTCAGCGCGAGGATCAGAGGTTGGCTCAGGTTGGAGTTTTCGTGCATGACGGCCGCTTCATGAAGGGAGCAGAATCTCGAGGCCATTGTGGTTTTCCCACGTTGGGAGTTGTGGGAAGCCCCCTTCAAGGATTCCTTCTGCGGGACAATTGAGACCTGTTGGACAGCTCCAGGACATCCCATATGGAATGACTCCAGAGCACGTTCCAGAATGGATGCCTGGGAAGCCCGCCTCGCATTCCAATTGTCTCCTAGCAACAAGACAGTTTAGATCTGATGGCTCTGCGGGAGCAACCAAGGTGGCTGAGGACGGGTCCTAATATGTTTTTGTGTCCATGAGGGCCTTGGAATGGGGCGGTGGCACAGGGACCCTGACGTACTCTCCTAAGCTTTTGACATAGCTACCATGCACAGGTTTCCTTGTGGAGACGAGATGAGTTCTGATGGGTGCCTCAGGAAAACCCCTATGCTCGTATTGGAATCAGGCTTTTGAGGAAACATGCCTGTAAACCAAGGCAATGGATCCTATTATGGTCTAGGGTCCTGTCTGCTTCAATCTTCTTCTGGGGACATCCATCTATGGTATGAGTGGAGGTAGATTATCAGCTGGTGTCTGACAGCCCTTGTTTGTTCCGGTCGACCTACACTATTGGGATGGCCTCAGGGACTTTGGAGGTTTCTCCTCATTTGTACGATTTTGGACCATGAAATGGGCAGAATTCCCATGGATTGGTAGGCACAGTCCTAATGTGTAGCTCCAGGGGCCCCAGCCTGGAGAGTGTGTGGCCCAGGACTTTGAGGACAGACGTCTGAAAACACAAACTCAGCTTAGGTTTGGGGACGTAGGTATTGCAGGCCCGATCTACAAACCATGAGAAGAACTCTTCAGGATATGAAGAAAGTGTGAGTATGAGGCGCTTGCTCAGGCTTTTGTCTCTGGATTTTGTATCAGCGATGGCCGTTGAATGTCGGGGAGGCCTTATGAGCCATGGACGAATCTTCCTCTCTGAGGATTTGCTCCGATTCCCAATTGTTTTTCGTCAATCTGTGGGATGGGAGGACTCCTTTCAGTTTTTTTACCTCAGGTGTCCCACCAAAAGAGAAATTCCAAAGCAAAGCCGTGGAGAAGACTGAAGGGACAACCCGAACTATGGTTAAAAATTGGGGCCAGGGGCATGGCAAGCCCAACATGCTATCTCTTCATCCAGCCACTGAGAGGCCTTACTTGGGGACTGGGCTCACGCTGAGGGTCAAAATGTGTGTTTGTGACCAATGTGGCCCAAGAGCATGGGCGGGGCCTCATGGGCCACACTGGCTTCAACTACACTGAAGGTTGGACAACATGCCAACCACAAGGTTTCTTGCCATGGGGAAGGAGTTCTGATTTCTGCAACACGTTCAACCCTGGGCAGTGATTGGAGATAAGGTCTAGCTTCTGAAGCCAGAAATCCGAGGTTGGGAAGAGATGACGACCTAAGGCCATGGCGGCTCGATGTGCTCAGTGTGCAGCTAGCAGTCTGGGTGGGCCAGGAGTTCAAAGCTCAGACTGTGTCGGAAAGAGCATTAGTGCCCTGGTCAGCCTATGTATTTGCTGTAGAGCCAAGGTAGGTGAAGGTTGTTCCTCACTTGGGGTTACTGGGTCACCCCGGGGGCAATGTTGTTCTTCTGGAGGGCAGGCAGAGTGCTGCATCGTAGTTCTGGATTGCCAAACTGGAGGGCTTGTGGGCCAGTAGTCTGAGGACAGAAGTCTGAGAACACAAGCTAGGCTTAGGTTTCTGGGTGAGGACATGGCAGGCACAATCTACAGACCGGAATCGAGATCTCGTGCATCTGAAGGCAGGGCGAGGATCGGACTATCGCTCAGGTTGGAGTTTCTGTCCCTGATGGCCCCTTCATGAATGAAGGGCATCACGAGGCCATGGAGGTTTTCCTATGATGAAAGTTGTGAGCAACTCCAAACTGCAAAGAGTCTTCTGCAGGACAATTGAGACCTGCTGTTTGGCTCCAGGCCAATGATTCTGAGCAGGGTTCTAAGGATGGATGGCTTGGTAGCCCACCTCGCATTCCAATTGTCTCCTAGCAAAAAGACAGGTTAGATCTGCTGGATCTGGGGGAGCAACCGAGGAGGCTGAGTTGAAATGGACTCTCCTGGAGATGGGTCCTAATGTGCTTTTGTGTCTATGGAGACCTTGGAATGAAGCGGTGGCACTGGGGCCCTGAAGGGTTCTCCTAAACAGAGGCTTTGCACGGCTCCAACGTCCAAGTATCCCATGTGTAGATGAGATGTTTTCTGATGGGTGAGTCAAGAAAGAGACATATGCTGGTTTTGAAATCCCGGCCTCTGTGGAGAAGCTTTGAAACCAAAGCAATGGATCTGATAAGTGCCTAGGGGCCTGTACTTTCCTTTTTAACTCTCGGGACATCTTTCTATGGGTCTGAGTGCAGGGAGGTGCTCCGATGGGCTCAGATTGCCCCTCTTTTTCCTGGGAAGCCACCACTATTGATATGGATCAGGGACTTTGGAGGTTTATACTATTAGAAGGGTTGTGTCCATTGTAATGGGAACACACAATTCACTTGGTGAGGGCAAGTACAGTCCTCAGGTTTGGCTCAAGGGGCCTGAGCCTGTAGGTTGTGTAGGCCAGGGCTGTTTGGACAGTTGTCTGGAAACACAAACTCGTCTTATGTTTTGGGACATAAATATGGCAGGACTGATCTACAGACCATGAGGAGAACTCTTCGGGATTTGAAAAATGGGCGAGTGTGAAGCTCTTGCTCAAGTTTTTGTCTCTGGATACCGTGTCACTCAGGGTCGTGAAATTTCTGGGTGACTTCATGGGAAATGGACGAGTCTTACTCTCTGGTGGTTTGGCCCAGTCCAAAGAGTTTGGGGTCATTCTGTGGGATGGAAGAAGTCCGTTTTTTTGTTTTTGTTGTTTTCTTTTTTAACCTCAGGTGTCCCACCAAATGAGGGGTTCCAAAGTAGAGCACTGGGGAGGGGCGATTGGACAATCAGAAATCTGGTTAAAAATTGGGGCCTAGGGACATGTCAAGCCCATTATGGCATCTAATGGTCCAGCCACTGAGAGGACTTACTAGAGGACAGGACTCATGCTGAGGGTCAAAATGGGTGTTTATGCCGTCGTCGCACTCAAGAATGGGCGGGGCCTCAGGGTGAATGCTGGTTTCTCCTACACTGAACGTTGGAAAACGTGCCAACCACAAGGTTTCTTGCCATGGGTAAGGAGGAGTTGTGATTTCTGCATCACACTCACGCCTGGGCAGTGATTGGAGATAAGGTCTCGGTTCTGAAGCCTGAAAACTGAGATAGGGAAGAGATGATGACCTAAGGCCATGGCGGGTCTTATGTGCTAGGTGTGTGGTCAGCTTTCTGGGTGTTGGTCAGGAGGTCCGGGCTCAGGATGTGTCCGACAGTGCATTAGTGCCCAGGGTAGACTACATAATTTGGGTAAAGTCGAGTGCTGTGTAGGTTTATCCTCATTTAAGGTGCCTGAGCATCTCATGAGGCAATAATTTTTTTCATGAGGTCAGGCAGAGTGCTGCATTGTGGGTCCGGAATTGCCAAACTTCAGGGCATCGTGACCAGGAGTGTGAGGACGGAAGTCTGAGAAGACAAGCTAAATTCGGGTTTCAGGGAGAGGGCACGACAGGAACTCCCTGCAGATCGGAACCAATATATCAAGCATCTGAAGTCAGCGCGAGGATCAGAGGTTGGCTCAGGTTGGAGTTTTCGTGCATGACGGCCGCTTCATGAAGGGAGCAGAATCTCGAGGCCATTGTGGTTTTCCCACGTTGGGAGTTGTGGGAAGCCCCCTTCAAGGATTCCTTCTGCGGGACAATTGAGACCTGTTGGACAGCTCCAGGACATCCCATATGGAATGACTCCAGAGCACGTTCCAGAATGGATGCCTGGGAAGCCCGCCTCGCATTCCAATTGTCTCCTAGCAACAAGACAGTTTAGATCTGATGGCTCTGCGGGAGCAACCAAGGTGGCTGAGGACGGGTCCTAATATGTTTTTGTGTCCATGAGGGCCTTGGAATGGGGCGGTGGCACAGGGACCCTGACGTACTCTCCTAAGCTTTTGACATAGCTACCATGCACAGGTTTCCTTGTGGAGACGAGATGAGTTCTGATGGGTGCCTCAGGAAAACCCCTATGCTCGTATTGGAATCAGGCTTTTGAGGAAACATGCCTGTAAACCAAGGCAATGGATCCTATTATGGTCTAGGGTCCTGTCTGCTTCAATCTTCTTCTGGGGACATCCATCTATGGTATGAGTGGAGGTAGATTATCAGCTGGTGTCTGACAGCCCTTGTTTGTTCCGGTCGACCTACACTATTGGGATGGCCTCAGGGACTTTGGAGGTTTCTCCTCATTTGTACGATTTTGGAGCATGAAATGGGCAGAATTCCCATGGATTGGTAGGCACAGTCCTAATGTGTAGCTCCAGGGGCCCCAGCCTGGAGAGTGTGTGGCCCAGGACTTTGAGGACAGAAGTCTGAAAACACAAACTCAGCTTAGGTTTGGGGACGTAGGTATTGCAGGCCCGATCTACAAACCATGAGAAGAACTCTTCAGGATATGAAGAAAGTGTGAGTATGAGGCGCTTGCTCAGGCTTTTGTCTCTGGATTTTGTATCAGCGATGGCCGTTGAATGTCGGGGAGGCCTTATGAGCCATGGACGAATCTTCCTCTCTGAGGATTTGCTCCGATTCCCAATTGTTTTTCGTCAATCTGTGGGATGGGAGGACTCCTTTCAGTTTTTTTACCTCAGGTGTCCCACCAAAAGAGAAATTCCAAAGCAAAGCCGTGGAGAAGACTGAAGGGACAACCCGAACTATGGTTAAAAATTGGGGCCAGGGGCATGGCAAGCCCAACATGCTATCTCTTCATCCAGCCACTGAGAGGCCTTACTTGGGGACTGGGCTCACGCTGAGGGTCAAAATGTGTGTTTGTGACCAATGTGGCCCAAGAGCATGGGCGGGGCCTCATGGGCCACACTGGCTTCAACTACACTGAAGGTTGGACAACATGCCAACCACAAGGTTTCTTGCCATGGGAAAGGAGTTCTGATTTCTGCAACACGTTCAACCCTGGGCAGTGATTGGAGATAAGGTCTAGATTCTGAAGCCAGAAAACCGAGGTTGGGAAGAGATGACGACCTAAGGCCATGGCGGCTCGATGTGCTCAGTGTGCGGCTAGCAGTCTGGGTGGGCCAGGAGTTCAAAGCTCAGACTGTGTCGGAAAGAGCATTAGTGCCCTGGTCAGCCTATGTATTTGCTGTAGAGCCAAGGTAGGTGAAGGTTGTTCCTCACTTGGGGTTACTGGGTCACCCCGGGGGCAATGTTGTTCTTCTGGAGGGCAGGCAGAGTGCTGCATTGTAGTTCTGGATTGCCAAACTGGAGGGCTTGTGGGCCAGTAGTCTGAGGACAGAAGTCTGAGAACACAAGCTAGGCTTAGGTTTCTGGGTGAGGACATGGCAGGCACAATCTACAGACCGGAATCGAGATCTCGTGCATCTGAAGGCAGGGCGAGGATCGGACTATCGCTCAGGTTGGAGTTTCTGTCCCTGATGGCCCCTTCATGAATGAAGGGCATCACGAGGCCATGGAGGTTTTCCTATGATGAAAGTTGTGAGCAACTCCAAACTGCAAAGAGTCTTCTGCAGGACAATTGAGACCTGCTGTTTGGCTCCAGGCCAATGATTCTGAGCAGGGTTCTAAGGATGGATGGCTTGGTAGCCCACCTCGCATTCCAATTGTCTCCTAGCAAAAAGACAGGTTAGATCTGCTGGATCTGGGGGAGCAACCGAGGAGGCTGAGTTGAAATGGACTCTCCTGGAGATGGGTCCTAATGTGCTTTTGTGTCTATGGAGACCTTGGAATGAAGCGGTGGCACTGGGGCCCTGAAGGGTTCTCCTAAACAGAGGCTTTGCACGGCTCCAACGTCCAAGTATCCCATGTGTAGATGAGATGTTTTCTGATGGGTGAGTCAAGAAAGAGACATATGCTGGTTTTGAAATCCCGGCCTCTGTGGAGAAGCTTTGAAACCAAAGCAATGGATCTGATAAGTGCCTAGGGGCCTGTACTTTCCTTTTTAACTCTCGGGACATCTGTCTATGGGTCTGAGTGCAGGGAGGTGCTCCGATGGGCTCAGATTGCCCCTCTTTTTCCTGGGAAGCCACCACTATTGATATGGATCAGGGACTTTGGAGGTTTATACTATTAGAAGGGTTGTGTCCATTGTAATGGGAACACACAATTCACTTGGTGAGGGCAAGTACAGTCCTCAGGTTTGGCTCAAGGGGCCTGAGCCTGTAGGTTGTGTAGGCCAGGGCTGTTTGGACAGTTGTCTGGAAACACAAACTCGTCTTATGTTTTGGGACATAAATATGGCAGGACTGATCTACAGACCATGAGGAGAACTCTTCGGGATTTGAAAAATGGGCGAGTGTGAAGCTCTTGCTCTAGTTTTTGTCTCTGGATACCGTGTCACTCAGGGTCGTGAAATTTCTGGGTGACTTCATGGGAAATGGACGAGTCTTACTCTCTGGTGGTTTGGCCCAGTCCAAAGAGTTTGGGGTCATTCTGTGGGATGGAAGAAGTCCGTTTTTTTGTTTTTGTTGTTTTCTTTTTTAACCTCAGGTGTCCCACCAAATGAGGGGTTCCAAAGTAGAGCACTGGGGAGGGGCGATTGGACAATCAGAAATCTGGTTAAAAATTGGGGCCTAGGGACATGTCAAGCCCATTATGGCATCTAATGGTCCAGCCACTGAGAGGACTTACTAGAGGACAGGACTCATGCTGAGGGTCAAAATGGGTGTTTATGCCGTCGTCGCACTCAAGAATGGGCGGGGCCTCAGGGTGAATGCTGGTTTCTCCTACACTGAACGTTGGAAAACGTGCCAACCACAAGGTTTCTTGCCATGGGTAAGGAGGAGTTGTGATTTCTGCATCACACTCACGCCTGGGCAGTGATTGGAGATAAGGTCTCGGTTCTGAAGCCTGAAAACTGAGATAGGGAAGAGATGATGACCTAAGGCCATGGCGGGTCTTATGTGCTAGGTGTGTGGTCAGCTTTCTGGGTGTTGGTCAGGAGGTCCGGGCTCAGGATGTGTCCGACAGTGCATTAGTGCCCAGGGTAGACTACATAATTTGGGTAAAGTCGAGTGCTGTGTAGGTTTATCCTCATTTAAGGTGCCTGAGCATCTCATGAGGCAATAATTTTTTTCATGAGGTCAGGCAGAGTGCTGCATTGTGGGTCCGGAATTGCCAAACTTCAGGGCATCGTGACCAGGAGTGTGAGGACGGAAGTCTGAGAAGACAAGCTAAATTCGGGTTTCAGGGAGAGGGCACGACAGGAACTCCCTGCAGATCGGAACCAATATATCAAGCATCTGAAGTCAGCGCGAGGATCAGAGGTTGGCTCAGGTTGGAGTTTTCGTGCATGACGGCCGCTTCATGAAGGGAGCAGAATCTCGAGGCCATTGTGGTTTTCCCACGTTGGGAGTTGTGGGAAGCCCCCTTCAAGGATTCCTTCTGCGGGACAATTGAGACCTGTTGGACAGCTCCAGGACATCCCATATGGAATGACTCCAGAGCACGTTCCAGAATGGATGCCTGGGAAGCCCGCCTCGCATTCCAATTGTCTCCTAGCAACAAGACAGTTTAGATCTGATGGCTCTGCGGGAGCAACCAAGGTGGCTGAGGACGGGTCCTAATATGTTTTTGTGTCCATGAGGGCCTTGGAATGGGGCGGTGGCACAGGGACCCTGACGTACTCTCCTAAGCTTTTGACATAGCTACCATGCACAGGTTTCCTTGTGGAGACGAGATGAGTTCTGATGGGTGCCTCAGGAAAACCCCTATGCTCGTATTGGAATCAGGCTTTTGAGGAAACATGCCTGTAAACCAAGGCAATGGATCCTATTATGGTCTAGGGTCCTGTCTGCTTCAATCTTCTTCTGGGGACATCCATCTATGGTATGAGTGGAGGTAGATTATCAGCTGGTGTCTGACAGCCCTTGTTTGTTCCGGTCGACCTACACTATTGGGATGGCCTCAGGGACTTTGGAGGTTTCTCCTCATTTGTACGATTTTGGACCATGAAATGGGCAGAATTCCCATGGATTGGTAGGCACAGTCCTAATGTGTAGCTCCAGGGGCCCCAGCCTGGAGAGTGTGTGGCCCAGGACTTTGAGGACAGACGTCTGAAAACACAAACTCAGCTTAGGTTTGGGGACGTAGGTATTGCAGGCCCGATCTACAAACCATGAGAAGAACTCTTCAGGATATGAAGAAAGTGTGAGTATGAGGCGCTTGCTCAGGCTTTTGTCTCTGGATTTTGTATCAGCGATGGCCGTTGAATGTCGGGGAGGCCTTATGAGCCATGGACGAATCTTCCTCTCTGAGGATTTGCTCCGATTCCCAATTGTTTTTCGTCAATCTGTGGGATGGGAGGACTCCTTTCAGTTTTTTTACCTCAGGTGTCCCACCAAAAGAGAAATTCCAAAGCAAAGCCGTGGAGAAGACTGAAGGGACAACCCGAACTATGGTTAAAAATTGGGGCCAGGGGCATGGCAAGCCCAACATGCTATCTCTTCATCCAGCCACTGAGAGGCCTTACTTGGGGACTGGGCTCACGCTGAGGGTCAAAATGTGTGTTTGTGACCAATGTGGCCCAAGAGCATGGGCGGGGCCTCATGGGCCACACTGGCTTCAACTACACTGAAGGTTGGACAACATGCCAACCACAAGGTTTCTTGCCATGGGGAAGGAGTTCTGATTTCTGCAACACGTTCAACCCTGGGCAGTGATTGGAGATAAGGTCTAGCTTCTGAAGCCAGAAAACCGAGGTTGGGAAGAGATGACGACCTAAGGCCATGGCGGCTCGATGTGCTCAGTGTGCAGCTAGCAGTCTGGGTGGGCCAGGAGTTCAAAGCTCAGACTGTGTCAGAAAGAGCATTAGTGCCCTGGTCAGCCTATGTATTTGCTGTAGAGCCAAGGTAGGTGAAGGTTGTTCCTCACTTGGGGTTACTGGGTCACCCCGGGGGCAATGTTGTTCTTCTGGAGGGCAGGCAGAGTGCTGCATCGTAGTTCTGGATTGCCAAACTGGAGGGCTTGTGGGCCAGTAGTCTGAGGACAGAAGTCTGAGAACACAAGCTAGGCTTAGGTTTCTGGGTGAGGACATGGCAGGCACAATCTACAGACCGGAATCGAGATCTCGTGCATCTGAAGGCAGGGCGAGGATCGGACTATCGCTCAGGTTGGAGTTTCTGTCCCTGATGGCCCCTTCATGAATGAAGGGCATCACGAGGCCATGGAGGTTTTCCTATGATGAAAGTTGTGAGCAACTCCAAACTGCAAAGAGTCTTCTGCAGGACAATTGAGACCTGCTGTTTGGCTCCAGGCCAATGATTCTGAGCAGGGTTCTAAGGATGGATGGCTTGGTAGCCCACCTCGCATTCCAATTGTCTCCTAGCAAAAAGACAGGTTAGATCTGCTGGATCTGGGGGAGCAACCGAGGAGGCTGAGTTGAAATGGACTCTCCTGGAGATGGGTCCTAATGTGCTTTTGTGTCTATGGAGACCTTGGAATGAAGCGGTGGCACTGGGGCCCTGAAGGGTTCTCCTAAACAGAGGCTTTGCACGGCTCCAACGTCCAAGTATCCCATGTGTAGATGAGATGTTTTCTGATGGGTGAGTCAAGAAAGAGACATATGCTGGTTTTGAAATCCCGGCCTCTGTGGAGAAGCTTTGAAACCAAAGCAATGGATCTGATAAGTGCCTAGGGGCCTGTACTTTCCTTTTTAACTCTCGGGACATCTTTCTATGGGTCTGAGTGCAGGGAGGTGCTCCGATGGGCTCAGATTGCCCCTCTTTTTCCTGGGAAGCCACCACTATTGATATGGATCAGGGACTTTGGAGGTTTATACTATTAGAAGGGTTGTGTCCATTGTAATGGGAACACACAATTCACTTGGTGAGGGCAAGTACAGTCCTCAGGTTTGGCTCAAGGGGCCTGAGCCTGTAGGTTGTGTAGGCCAGGGCTGTTTGGACAGTTGTCTGGAAACACAAACTCGTCTTATGTTTTGGGACATAAATATGGCAGGACTGATCTACAGACCATGAGGAGAACTCTTCGGGATTTGAAAAATGGGCGAGTGTGAAGCTCTTGCTCAAGTTTTTGTCTCTGGATACCGTGTCACTCAGGGTCGTGAAATTTCTGGGTGACTTCATGGGAAATGGACGAGTCTTACTCTCTGGTGGTTTGGCCCAGTCCAAAGAGTTTGGGGTCATTCTGTGGGATGGAAGAAGTCCGTTTTTTTGTTTTTGTTGTTTTCTTTTTTAACCTCAGGTGTCCCACCAAATGAGGGGTTCCAAAGTAGAGCACTGGGGAGGGGCGATTGGACAATCAGAAATCTGGTTAAAAATTGGGGCCTAGGGACATGTCAAGCCCATTATGGCATCTAATGGTCCAGCCACTGAGAGGACTTACTAGAGGACAGGACTCATGCTGAGGGTCAAAATGGGTGTTTATGCCGTCGTCGCACTCAAGAATGGGCGGGGCCTCAGGGTGAATGCTGGTTTCTCCTACACTGAACGTTGGAAAACGTGCCAACCACAAGGTTTCTTGCCATGGGTAAGGAGGAGTTGTGATTTCTGCATCACACTCACGCCTGGGCAGTGATTGGAGATAAGGTCTCGGTTCTGAAGCCTGAAAACTGAGATAGGGAAGAGATGATGACCTAAGGCCATGGCGGGTCTTATGTGCTAGGTGTGTGGTCAGCTTTCTGGGTGTTGGTCAGGAGGTCCGGGCTCAGGATGTGTCCGACAGTGCATTAGTGCCCAGGGTAGACTACATAATTTGGGTAAAGTCGAGTGCTGTGTAGGTTTATCCTCATTTAAGGTGCCTGAGCATCTCATGAGGCAATAATTTTTTTCATGAGGTCAGGCAGAGTGCTGCATTGTGGGTCCGGAATTGCCAAACTTCAGGGCATCGTGACCAGGAGTGTGAGGACGGAAGTCTGAGAAGACAAGCTAAATTCGGGTTTCAGGGAGAGGGCACGACAGGAACTCCCTGCAGATCGGAACCAATATATCAAGCATCTGAAGTCAGCGCGAGGATCAGAGGTTGGCTCAGGTTGGAGTTTTCGTGCATGACGGCCGCTTCATGAAGGGAGCAGAATCTCGAGGCCATTGTGGTTTTCCCACGTTGGGAGTTGTGGGAAGCCCCCTTCAAGGATTCCTTCTGCGGGACAATTGAGACCTGTTGGACAGCTCCAGGACATCCCATATGGAATGACTCCAGAGCACGTTCCAGAATGGATGCCTGGGAAGCCCGCCTCGCATTCCAATTGTCTCCTAGCAACAAGACAGTTTAGATCTGATGGCTCTGCGGGAGCAACCAAGGTGGCTGAGGACGGGTCCTAATATGTTTTTGTGTCCATGAGGGCCTTGGAATGGGGCGGTGGCACAGGGACCCTGACGTACTCTCCTAAGCTTTTGACATAGCTACCATGCACAGGTTTCCTTGTGGAGACGAGATGAGTTCTGATGGGTGCCTCAGGAAAACCCCTATGCTCGTATTGGAATCAGGCTTTTGAGGAAACATGCCTGTAAACCAAGGCAATGGATCCTATTATGGTCTAGGGTCCTGTCTGCTTCAATCTTCTTCTGGGGACATCCATCTATGGTATGAGTGGAGGTAGATTATCAGCTGGTGTCTGACAGCCCTTGTTTGTTCCGGTCGACCTACACTATTGGGATGGCCTCAGGGACTTTGGAGGTTTCTCCTCATTTGTACGATTTTGGACCATGAAATGGGCAGAATTCCCATGGATTGGTAGGCACAGTCCTAATGTGTAGCTCCAGGGGCCCCAGCCTGGAGAGTGTGTGGCCCAGGACTTTGAGGACAGACGTCTGAAAACACAAACTCAGCTTAGGTTTGGGGACGTAGGTATTGCAGGCCCGATCTACAAACCATGAGAAGAACTCTTCAGGATATGAAGAAAGTGTGAGTATGAGGCGCTTGCTCAGGCTTTTGTCTCTGGATTTTGTATCAGCGATGGCCGTTGAATGTCGGGGAGGCCTTATGAGCCATGGACGAATCTTCCTCTCTGAGGATTTGCTCCGATTCCCAATTGTTTTTCGTCAATCTGTGGGATGGGAGGACTCCTTTCAGTTTTTTTACCTCAGGTGTCCCACCAAAAGAGAAATTCCAAAGCAAAGCCGTGGAGAAGACTGAAGGGACAACCCGAACTATGGTTAAAAATTGGGGCCAGGGGCATGGCAAGCCCAACATGCTATCTCTTCATCCAGCCACTGAGAGGCCTTACTTGGGGACTGGGCTCACGCTGAGGGTCAAAATGTGTGTTTGTGACCAATGTGGCCCAAGAGCATGGGCGGGGCCTCATGGGCCACACTGGCTTCAACTACACTGAAGGTTGGACAACATGCCAACCACAAGGTTTCTTGCCATGGGGAAGGAGTTCTGATTTCTGCAACACGTTCAACCCTGGGCAGTGATTGGAGATAAGGTCTAGCTTCTGAAGCCAGAAAACCGAGGTTGGGAAGAGATGACGACCTAAGGCCATGGCGGCTCGATGTGCTCAGTGTGCAGCTAGCAGTCTGGGTGGGCCAGGAGTTCAAAGCTCAGACTGTGTCAGAAAGAGCATTAGTGCCCTGGTCAGCCTATGTATTTGCTGTAGAGCCAAGGTAGGTGAAGGTTGTTCCTCACTTGGGGTTACTGGGTCACCCCGGGGGCAATGTTGTTCTTCTGGAGGGCAGGCAGAGTGCTGCATCGTAGTTCTGGATTGCCAAACTGGAGGGCTTGTGGGCCAGTAGTCTGAGGACAGAAGTCTGAGAACACAAGCTAGGCTTAGGTTTCTGGGTGAGGACATGGCAGGCACAATCTACAGACCGGAATCGAGATCTCGTGCATCTGAAGGCAGGGCGAGGATCGGACTATCGCTCAGGTTGGAGTTTCTGTCCCTGATGGCCCCTTCATGAATGAAGGGCATCACGAGGCCATGGAGGTTTTCCTATGATGAAAGTTGTGAGCAACTCCAAACTGCAAAGAGTCTTCTGCAGGACAATTGAGACCTGCTGTTTGGCTCCAGGCCAATGATTCTGAGCAGGGTTCTAAGGATGGATGGCTTGGTAGCCCACCTTGCATTCCAATTGTCTCCTAGCAAAAAGACAGGTTAGATCTGCTGGATCTGGGGGAGCAACCGAGGAGGCTGAGTTGAAATGGACTCTCCTGGAGATGGGTCCTAATGTGCTTTTGTGTCTATGGAGACCTTGGAATGAAGCGGTGGCACTGGGGCCCTGAAGGGTTCTCCTAAACAGAGGCTTTGCACGGCTCCAACGTCCAAGTATCCCATGTGTAGATGAGATGTTTTCTGATGGGTGAGTCAAGAAAGAGACATATGCTGGTTTTGAAATCCCGGCCTCTGTGGAGAAGCTTTGAAACCAAAGCAATGGATCTGATAAGTGCCTAGGGGCCTGTACTTTCCTTTTTAACTCTCGGGACATCTTTCTATGGGTCTGAGTGCAGGGAGGTGCTCCGATGGGCTCAGATTGCCCCTCTTTTTCCTGGGAAGCCACCACTATTGATATGGATCAGGGACTTTGGAGGTTTATACTATTAGAAGGGTTGTGTCCATTGTAATGGGAACACACAATTCACTTGGTGAGGGCAAGTACAGTCCTCAGGTTTGGCTCAAGGGGCCTGAGCCTGTAGGTTGTGTAGGCCAGGGCTGTTTGGACAGTTGTCTGGAAACACAAACTCGTCTTATGTTTTGGGACATAAATATGGCAGGACTGATCTACAGACCATGAGGAGAACTCTTCGGGATTTGAAAAATGGGCGAGTGTGAAGCTCTTGCTCAAGTTTTTGTCTCTGGATACCGTGTCACTCAGGGTCGTGAAATTTCTGGGTGACTTCATGGGAAATGGACGAGTCTTACTCTCTGGTGGTTTGGCCCAGTCCAAAGAGTTTGGGGTCATTCTGTGGGATGGAAGAAGTCCGTTTTTTTGTTTTTGTTGTTTTCTTTTTTAACCTCAGGTGTCCCACCAAATGAGGGGTTCCAAAGTAGAGCACTGGGGAGGGGCGATTGGACAATCAGAAATCTGGTTAAAAATTGGGGCCTAGGGACATGTCAAGCCCATTATG
This sequence comes from Mustela nivalis, assembly GCF_964662115.1. Taxonomy (NCBI): domain Eukaryota; kingdom Metazoa; phylum Chordata; class Mammalia; order Carnivora; family Mustelidae; genus Mustela; species Mustela nivalis. The sequence continues at coordinate 1,588 of NW_028134563.1, read as the reverse complement.
GCATCTAATGGTCCAGCCACTGAGAGGACTTACTAGAGGACAGGACTCATGCTGAGGGTCAAAATGGGTGTTTATGCCGTCGTCGCACTCAAGAATGGGCGGGGCCTCAGGGTGAATGCTGGTTTCTCCTACACTGAACGTTGGAAAACGTGCCAACCACAAGGTTTCTTGCCATGGGTAAGGAGGAGTTGTGATTTCTGCATCACACTCACGCCTGGGCAGTGATTGGAGATAAGGTCTCGGTTCTGAAGCCTGAAAACTGAGATAGGGAAGAGATGATGACCTAAGGCCATGGCGGGTCTTATGTGCTAGGTGTGTGGTCAGCTTTCTGGGTGTTGGTCAGGAGGTCCGGGCTCAGGATGTGTCCGACAGTGCATTAGTGCCCAGGGTAGACTACATAATTTGGGTAAAGTCGAGTGCTGTGTAGGTTTATCCTCATTTAAGGTGCCTGAGCATCTCATGAGGCAATAATTTTTTTCATGAGGTCAGGCAGAGTGCTGCATTGTGGGTCCGGAATTGCCAAACTTCAGGGCATCGTGACCAGGAGTGTGAGGACGGAAGTCTGAGAAGACAAGCTAAATTCGGGTTTCAGGGAGAGGGCACGACAGGAACTCCCTGCAGATCGGAACCAATATATCAAGCATCTGAAGTCAGCGCGAGGATCAGAGGTTGGCTCAGGTTGGAGTTTTCGTGCATGACGGCCGCTTCATGAAGGGAGCAGAATCTCGAGGCCATTGTGGTTTTCCCACGTTGGGAGTTGTGGGAAGCCCCCTTCAAGGATTCCTTCTGCGGGACAATTGAGACCTGTTGGACAGCTCCAGGACATCCCATATGGAATGACTCCAGAGCACGTTCCAGAATGGATGCCTGGGAAGCCCGCCTCGCATTCCAATTGTCTCCTAGCAACAAGACAGTTTAGATCTGATGGCTCTGCGGGAGCAACCAAGGTGGCTGAGGACGGGTCCTAATATGTTTTTGTGTCCATGAGGGCCTTGGAATGGGGCGGTGGCACAGGGACCCTGACGTACTCTCCTAAGCTTTTGACATAGCTACCATGCACAGGTTTCCTTGTGGAGACGAGATGAGTTCTGATGGGTGCCTCAGGAAAACCCCTATGCTCGTATTGGAATCAGGCTTTTGAGGAAACATGCCTGTAAACCAAGGCAATGGATCCTATTATGGTCTAGGGTCCTGTCTGCTTCAATCTTCTTCTGGGGACATCCATCTATGGTATGAGTGGAGGTAGATTATCAGCTGGTGTCTGACAGCCCTTGTTTGTTCCGGTCGACCTACACTATTGGGATGGCCTCAGGGACTTTGGAGGTTTCTCCTCATTTGTACGATTTTGGACCATGAAATGGGCAGAATTCCCATGGATTGGTAGGCACAGTCCTAATGTGTAGCTCCAGGGGCCCCAGCCTGGAGAGTGTGTGGCCCAGGACTTTGAGGACAGACGTCTGAAAACACAAACTCAGCTTAGGTTTGGGGACGTAGGTATTGCAGGCCCGATCTACAAACCATGAGAAGAACTCTTCAGGATATGAAGAAAGTGTGAGTATGAGGCGCTTGCTCAGGCTTTTGTCTCTGG
>NW_028134564.1:0-79000 GCF_964662115.1 Mustela nivalis | reverse complement strand
CCTGAAACATAAGTGGAGTTTGTGTTTTCAGACAACTGTCCAAAAAGGGCTGGACGACACAACCTACAGGCTCAGGCCCCTGGAGCCAAACCTGAGGACTGTACTTGCCCTCTCCAAGGGATTTGTGTGTGCCCATTCCAATGGCCACAATTCTTCTAATAGGATAAACCTCCAAAGTCCCTGATATATCTCAATAGTGGTAGCTTCCCAGGAAAAAGAGGGGCAATCGGAGCCCAAATGAGCCCCTACCTGCACTCAGACCCATAGACAGATGTCCTCAGAGGTAAAAAGGAAAGAACAGGCCCCTAGGCACTAATCAGATCCATTGCTTTGGTTTCCAGGCATCTCTCCTCAGAGGCCTGGATTTCAAAAGCAGCATATAGCTGTTTCTTGTTTCACCCATCAGAAAACATCTCATCTACACATGGGAAACTTGCACGTTGGAGCTGTGTCAAAGCCTCTGTTTAGGAGAACCCTTTAGGGCCCCAGAGCCACCGCTTCATTCCAAGGTCTCCATAGACACAAAAGCACATTCGGACCCATCCCCAGGGGTGTGCATTTCAACTCAGCATCCTCGGTAGCTCCCCACAGATCCAGGAGATCTAAACTGTCTTGTTGCTAGGAGACAATTGGAATGCGAGGTGGGCTACCCAGCCATCCGTCCTTAGAACCCTGCTCAGAATCATTGGCCTGGAGCCAAACAACAGGTCTCAATTGTCCTGCCGAAGACTCTCAGCAGTTTGGAGCTTCTCACAACTCCCATCATGGGAAAACCCCCATGGCCTCGTGATGCCCCCCCATTCATGAAGGGGCCATCAGGGACAGAAACTCCAACCTGAGCGATCGTCTGATCCTCGCCCTGACTTCAGATGCACGAGATCTCGATTCATGTCTGTACATTGTGCCTGCCATGGCCTCACCCAGAAACCTAAGCCTAGCTTGTGTTCTCAGACTTTTGTCGTCAGACTACTGGCCCACAAGGCCTCCAGTTTGGCAATCCAGAACTACAATGCAGCACTCTGCCTGCCCTCCAGATAAAAAACGTTGTCCTCTGGGGCTACCCAGTAACCCCAAATGAGGATCAACCTGCACCGACCTTGGCTGTACCCCAAATACATAGGCTGACCAGGGCACTAATGCCCTTTCTGACACAGCCTGAGCCTGGACCCCCTGGCCCCTTCCAGACAGCTGGCCGCACACTGAGCACATCGAGCCGCCATGGCCTTAGGTCGTCATCTCTTCCCAACCTCGGTTTTCAGGTTTCAGAACCTAGACCTTATCTCCAATCACTGTCCATGTTGAAGGTGATGCAGAAATCAGAACTCCTTCCCCATGGCAAGAAACCTTGTGGTTGGCATGTTGTCCAACGTTCAGTGTTGTTGAAACCAGTGTGTCCCATGAGGCCCCGCCCATGCTCGCGGGCCACCTTGGTCACAAACACACATTGTGACCCTCAGGCTGAGCCCAGTCCTCAAGTAAGGCCACTCAGTGGCTGGATGAAGAGATAGCATATTGGGCTTGCCATGCCCCTAGGCCTCAATTTTTAACCATTGTTCGGATTGTCCCTTCAGTCTTCCCCACGGCTTTGCTTTGGAATTCCTCTTTTGGTGGGACACCTGACGTAACAAAACTGAAATGAGTCCTCCCATCCCACAGATTGACGAAAAGCAATTGGGAATCGGGCCAAATCCTCAGAGAGGAAGATTCGTCCATGGCCCATGAGGCTTCCCCGACATTCCACGGCCATCACTGATACAAAATCCAGAGACAAAAGCCTGAGCAATCGCCACAGACTCGCACTTTCTTCATATCCTGTAGAGTTCTTCTCATGGTTTGTAGATCGGGCCTGCCATACCTACGTTTCCAAACCTAAGCTGAGTTTGTGTTTTCAGACTTCTGTCCTCAAAGTCTTGGGCCACACACCCTCCAGGCTGGGCCCCTGGAGCCACACATTAGGACTGTGCCTACCAATCCATGGGAATTCTGCCCATTCCATGGTCCAAAATCGTACAAATTAGGAGAAACCTCCAACGACCCTTAGGCCATCCCAATAGTGTGGGTCACCCGGAACAAACAAGGGGTGTCTGACACCAGCTGATAATCGACCTCCACTCATACCATAGATGGATGTCCCCAGAGAAGAAGATTGAACCAGACAGGACCCTAGGCCATAATAGGATCCATTGCTATGGGTTACAGGCATGTGTCCTCAAAAGCATGATTCCAATACGAGCATAGGGGTTTTCCTGAGGCACCCATCAGAACTCATCTCGTCTCCACAAGGAAACCTGTGCATGGGAGCCATGTCCAAAGCTTAGGAAAGTACTTCAGGTTGCCGGTGCCACCGCCCCATTCCAAGGCCCTCATGGACACAAAGACACATTAGGACACATCCTCAGGAAAGTCCATTTCAACTCAGCCACCGAGGTTGCTCCCGCAGAGCCATCAGATCTAAACTGTCTTGTTGCTAGGAGACAATTGGAATGCGAGGCGGGCTTCCCAGGCATCCATCCGCGAACGGTGCTCTGGAGTCATTCCATATGGGATGTCCTGGAGCTGTCCAACAGGTCTCAATTGTCCGGAAGAAGGAATCCTGGAAGGGGGCATCCCACAACTCCCAACGTGGGAAAACCTCAATGGTCTCCAGATTCCGCTCCCTTCATGAAGCGGCCGTCATGCTCAGAAACTCCCACCTGAGCCAACGTCTGATCCTCGCCCTGACTTCAGATGCATGAGATATTGGTTCAGATCTGCAGGGGGTACCTGCCGTGCCCTCGCCCTGAAACCCAAGTCTAGCTTGTCTTCTCAGACTTCCATCCACACACTCCTGGCCCCAAAGCCCTCAAGTTTGGCAATTCCGGACCCACAATGCAGCACTCTGCCTGCCCTCTAGAGAAAAAAATGATTGCCTCATGAGCTGCCCAGGCACCTTAAATGAGGGTAAACCTACACAGCACTCGACTTTACCCAAATTATATAGTCTAACCTGGGCACTAATGCACTGTCGAACACATCCTGAGCCCGGACCTCCTGACCAACACCCAGAAAGCTGACCGCACATTGAGCACATAAAACCCGCCATGGCCTTAGGTCATCATCTCTTCCCTACCTCAGTTTTCAGGCTTCAGAACCGAGACCTTATCTCCAATCACTGCCCAGGGGTGAGTCTGATGCAGAAATCAGAACTCCTCCTTACCCATGGCAAGAACCCTTGTGGTTGGCACGTTGTCCAACGTTCAGTGTAGGAGAAACCAGCATTCACCCTGCGGCCCCGCCATTCTTGAGTGCGACGAGTGCATACACACGCATTGTGACGCTCAGCATGAGTCCTGTCCTCTAGTAAGTCCTCTCAGTGGCTGGACCATTAGATGTCATAATGGGCTTGACATGTCCCTAGGCCCCAATTTTTAACCAGATTTCTGATTGTCCAGTCGCCCCTCCTAGGGCTCTACTCTGAAATCCCTCATTTGGTGGGACACCTGAGGTTAAAAAAGAAAACAACAACAACAACAAAATAAAACGGACTTCTTCCAGCCCACAGAATGAACCCAAACTCTTTGGACGGGGCCAAACCACCAGAGAGTAAGACTCGTCCATTTCCCATGAAGTCACAAAGAAATTCCACGACCATGAGTGACACGATATCCCGAGACAAAAACTTGAGCAGGAGCCTCACACTCGCCCTTCTTTCAAATCCCGAAAAGTTCTCCTCATGGTCTGTAGATCAGTCCTGCCATACCTATGACCTGAAACATAAGCCGAGTTTGTGTTTTCAGACAACTGTCCAAAAAGGGCTGGACGACACAACCTACAGGCTCAGGCCCCTGGAGCCAAACCTGAGGACTGTACTTGCCCTCTCCAAGGGATTTGTGTGTGCCCATTCCAATGGCCACAATTCTTCTAATAGGATAAACCTCCAAAGTCCCTGATATATCTCAATAGTGGTAGCTTCCCAGGAAAAAGAGGGGCAATCTGAGCCCAAATGAGCCCCTACCTGCACTCAGACCCATAGACAGATGTCCTCAGAGGTAAAAAGGAAAGAACAGGCCCCTAGGCACTAATCAGATCCATTGCTTTGGTTTCCAGGCATCTCTCCTCAGAGGCCTGGATTTCAAAAGCAGCATATAGCTGTTTCTTGTTTCACCCATCAGAAAACATCTCATCTACACATGGGAAACTTGCACGTTGGAGCTGTGTCAAAGCCTCTGTTTAGGAGAACCCTTTAGGGCCCCAGAGCCACCGCTTCATTCCAAGGTCTCCATAGACACAAAAGCACATTCGGACCCATCCCCAGGGGTGTGCATTTCAACTCAGCATCCTCGGTAGCTCCCCACAGATCCAGGAGATCTAAACTGTCTTGTTGCTAGGAGACAATTGGAATGCGAGGTGGGCTACCCAGCCATCCGTCCTTAGAACCCTGCTCAGAATCATTGGCCTGGAGCCAAACAACAGGTCTCAATTGTCCTGCCGAAGACTCTCTGCAGTTTGGAGCTTCTCACAACTCCCATCATGGGAAAACCCCCATGGCCTCGTGATGCCCCCCCATTCATGAAGGGGCCATCAGGGACAGAAACTCCAACCTGAGCGATCGTCTGATCCTCGCCCTGACTTCAGATGCACGAGATCTCGATTCATGTCTGTACATTGTGCCTGCCATGGCCTCACCCAGAAACCTAAGCCTAGCTTGTGTTCTCAGACTTTTGTCGTCAGACTACTGGCCCACAAGGCCTCCAGTTTGGCAATCCAGAACTACAATGCAGCACTCTGCCTGCCCTCCAGATAAAAAACGTTGTCCTCTGGGGCTACCCAGTAACCCCAAATGAGGATCAACCTGCACCGACCTTGGCTGTACCCCAAATACATAGGCTGACCAGGGCACTAATGCCCTTTCTGACACAGCCTGAGCCTGGACCCCCTGGACCCTTCCAGACAGCTGGCCGCACACTGAGCACATCGAGCCGCCATGGCCTTAGGTCGTCATCTCTTCCCAACCTCGGTTTTCAGGTTTCAGAACCTAGACCTTATCTCCAATCACTGTCCATGTTGAAGGTGATGCAGAAATCAGAACTCCTTCCCCATGGCAAGAAACCTTGTGGTGGGCATGTTGTCCAACGTTCAGTGTCGTTGAAACCAGTGTGGCCCATGAGGCCCCGCCCATGCTCGCGGGCCACATTGGTCACAAACACACATTGTGACCCTCAGGCTGAGCCCAGTCCTCAAGTAAGGCCACTCAGTGGCTGGATGAAGAGATAGCATATTGGGCTTGCCATGCCCCTAGGCCCCAATTTTTAACCATAGTTCGGATTGTCCCTTCAGTCTTCCCCACGGCTTTGCTTTGGAATTCCTCTTTTGGTGGGACACCTGAGGTAACAAAATTGAAATGAGTCCTCCCATCCCACAGATTGACGAAAAGCAATTGGGAATCGGGCCAAATCCTCAGAGAGGAAGATTCGTCCATGGCCCATGAGGCCTCCCCGACATTCCACGGCCATCACTGATACAAAATCCAGAGACAAAAGCCTGAGCAATCGCCACAGACTCGCACTTTCTTCATATCCTGTAGAGTTCTTCTCATGGTTTGTAGATCGGGCCTGCCATACCTACGTCCCCAAACCTAAGCTGAGTTTGTGTTTTCAGACTTCTGTCCTCAAAGTCTTGGGCCACACAACCTCCAGGCTGGGCCCCTGGAGCCACACATTAGGACTGTGCCTACCAATCGATGGGAATTCTGCCCATTCCATGGTCCAAAATCGTACAAATTAGGAGAAACCTCCAACGACCCTTAGGCCATCCCAATAGTGGGGGTCACCCGGAACAAACAAGGGGTGTCTGACACCAGCTGATAATCGACCTCCACTCATACCATAGATGGATGTCCCCAGAGAGGAAGATTGAACCAGACAGGACCCTAGGCCATAATAGGATCCATTGCTCTGGGTTACAGGCATGTGTCCTCAAAAGCCTGATTCTAATACGAGCATAGGGGTTTTCCTGAGGCACCCATCAGAACTCATCTCGTCTCCACAAGTAAACCTGTGCATGGGAGCCATGTCCAAAGCTTAGGAAAGTACTTCAGGTTGCCGGTGCCACCGCCCCATTCCAAGGCCCTCATGGACACAAAAACACATTAGGACACATCCTCAGGAAAGTCCATTTCAACTCAGCCACCGAGGTTGCTCCCGCAGAGCCATCAGATCTAAACTGTCTTGTTGCTAGGAGACAATTGGAATGCGAGGCGGGCTTCCCAGGCATCCATCCGCGAACGGTGCTCTGGAGTCATTCCATATGGGATGTCCTGGAGCTGTCCAACAGGTCTCAATTGTCCGGAAGAAGGAATCCTGGAAGGGGGCATCCCACAACTCCCAACGTGGGAAAACCTCAATGGTCTCGAGATTCCGCTCCCTTCATGAAGCGGCCGTCATGCTCAGAAACTCCCACCTGAGCCAATGTCTGATCCTCGCCCTGACTTCAGATGCATGAGATATTGGTTCAGACCTGCAGGGGGTACCTGCCGTGCCCTCGCCCTGAAACCCAAGTCTAGCTTGTCTTCTCAGACTTCCATCCACACACTCCTGGCCCCAAAGCCCTCAAGTTTGGCAATTCCGGACCCACAATGCAGCACTCTGCCTGCCCTCTAGAGAAAAAAATGATTGCCTCATGAGCTTCCCAGGCACCTTAAATGAGGGTAAACCTACACAGCACTCGACTTTACCCAAATTATATAGTCTAACCTGGGCACTAATGCACTGTCGAACACATCCTGAGCCCGGACCTCCTGACCAACACCCAGAAAGCTGACCGCACACTGAGCACATAAAACCCGCCATGGCCTTAGGTCATCATCTCTTCCCTACCTCAGTTTTCAGGCTTCAGAACCGAGACCTTATCTCCAATCACTGCCCAGGGGTGAGTCTGATGCAGAAATCAGAACTCCTCCTTACCCATGGCAAGAACCCTTGTGGTTGGCACGTTGTCCAACGATCAGTGTAGGAGAAACCCTGAGGCCCCGCCCATTCTTGAGTGCGACGAGGGCATACACACGCATTGTGACCCTCAGCATGAGTCCTGTCCTCTAGTAAGTCCTCTCAGTGGCTGGACCATTAGATGTCATAATGGGCTTGACATGTCCCTAGGCCCCAATTTTTAACCAGATTTCTGATTGTCCAGTCGCCCCTCCTAGGGCTCTACTCTGAAATCCCTCATTTGGTGGGACACCTGAGGTTAAAAAAGAAAACAACAACAACAACAAAATAAAACGGACTTCTTCCAGCCCACAGAATGAACCCAAACTCTTTGGACGGGGCCAAACCACCAGAGAGTAAGACTCGTCCATTTCCCATGAAGTCACCCAGAAATTCCACGACCATGAGTGACACGATATCCCGAGACAAAAACTTGAGCAGGAGCCTCACACTCGCCCTTCTTTCAAATCCCGAAAAGTTCTCCTCATGGTCTGTAGATCAGTCCTGCCATACCTATGACCTGAAACATAAGCCGATTTTGTGTTTTCAGACAACTGTCCAAAAAGGGCTGGACTACACAACCTACAGGCTCAGGCCCCTGGAGCCAAACCTGAGGACTGTACTTGCCCTCTCCAAGGGATTTGTGTGTGCCCATTCCAATGGCCACAATTCTTCTAATAGGATAAACCTCCAAAGTCCCTGATATATCTCAATAGTGGTAGCTTCCCAGGAAAAACAGGGGCAATCTGAGCCCAAATGGGCCCCAACCTGCACTCAGACCCATAGACAGATGTCCTCAGAGGTAAAAAGGAAAGAACAGGCCCCTAGGCACTAATCAGATCCATTGCTTTGTTTTCCAGGCATCTCTCCTCAGAGGCCTGGATTTCAAAAGCAGCATATAGCTGTTTCTTGTTTCACCCATCAGAAAACATCTCATCTACACATGGGAAACTTGCACGTTGGAGCTGTGTCAAAGCCTCTGTTTAGGAGAACCCTTTAGGGCCCCAGAGCCACCGCTTCATTCCAAGGTCTCCATAGACACAAAAGCACATTCGGACCCATCCCCAGGGGTGTGCATTTCAACTCAGCATCCTCGGTAGCTCCCCACAGATCCAGGAGATCTAAACTGTCTTGTTGCTAGGAGACAATTGGAATGCGAGGTGGGCTACCCAGCCATCCATCCTTAGAACCCTGCTCAGAATCATTGGCCTGGAGCCAAACAACAGGTCTCAATTGTCCTGCCGAAGACTCTCTGCAGTTTGGAGCTTCTCACAACTCCCATCATGGGAAAACCCCCATGGCCTCGTGATGCCCCCCCATTCATGAAGGGGCCATCAGGGACAGAAACTCCAACCTGAGCGATCGTCTGATCCTCGCCCTGACTTCAGATGCACGAGATCTCGATTCAGGTCTGTACATTGTGCCTGCCATGGCCTCACCCAGAAACCTAAGCTTAGCTTGTGTTCTCAGACTTTTGTCGTCAGACTACTGGCCCACAAGGCCTCCAGTTTGGCAATCCAGAACTACAATGCAGCACTCTGCCTGCCCTCCAGATAAAAAACGTTGTCCTCTGGGGCTACCCAGTAACCCCAAATGAGGATCAACCTGCACCGACCTTGGCTGTACCCCAAATACATAGGCTGACCAGGGCACTAATGCCCTTTCTGACACAGCCTGAGCCTGGACCCCCTGGACCCTTCCAGACAGCTGGCCGCACACTGAGCACATCGAGCCGCCATGGCCTTAGGTCGTCATCTCTTCCCAACCTCGGTTTTCAGGTTTCAGAACCTAGACCTTATCTCCAATCACTGTCCATGTTGAAGGTGATGCAGAAATCAGAACTCCTTCCCCATGGCAAGAAACCTTGTGGTGGGCATGTTGTCCAACGTTCAGTGTCGTTGAAACCAGTGTGTCCCATGAGGCCCCGCCCATGCTCCCGGGCCACATTGGTCACAAACACACATTGTGACCCTCAGGCTGAGCCCAGTCCTCAAGTAAGGCCACTCAGTGGCTGGATGAAGAGATAGCATATTGGGCTTGCCATGCCCCTAGGCCCCAATTTTTAACCATAGTTCGGATTGTCCCTTCAGTCTTCCCCACGGCTTTGCTTTGGAATTCCTCTTTTGGTGGGACACCTGAGGTAACAAAATTGAAATGAGTCCTCCCATCCCACAGATTGACGAAAAGCAATTGGGAATCGGGCCAAATCCTCAGAGAGGAAGATTCGTCCATGGCCCATGAGGCCTCCCCGACATTCCACGGCCATCACTGATACAAAATCCAGAGACAAAAGCCTGAGCAATCGCCACAGACTCGCACTTTCTTCATATCCTGTAGAGTTCTTCTCATGGTTTGTAGATCGGGCCTGCCATACCTACGTCCCCAAACCTAAGCTGAGTTTGTGTTTTCAGACTTCTGTCCTCAAAGTCTTGGGCCACACAACCTCCAGGCTGGGCCCCTGGAGCCACACATTAGGACTGTGCCTACCAATCCATGGGAATTCTGCCCATTCCATGGTCCAAAATCGTACAAATTAGGAGAAACCTCCAACGCCCCTTAGGCCATCCCAATAGTGTGGGTCACCCGGAACAAACAAGGGGTGTCTGACACCAGCTGATAATCGACCTCCACTCATACCATAGATGGATGTCCTCAGAGAGGAAGATTGAACCAGACAGGACCCTAGGCCATAATATGATCCATTGCTCTGGGTTACAGGCATGTGTCCTCAAAAGCCTGATTCCAATACGAGCATAGGGGTTTTCCTGAGGCACCCATCAGAACTCATCTCGTCTCCACAAGTAAACCTGTGCATGGGAGCCATGTCCAAAGCTTAGGAAAGTACTTCAGGTTGCCGGTGCCACCGCCCCATTCCAAGGCCCTCATGGACACAAAAACACATTAGGACACATCCTCAGGAAAGTCCATTTCAACTCAGCCACCGAGGTTGCTCCCGCAGAGCCATCAGATCTAAACTGTCTTGTTGCTAGGAGACAATTGGAATGCGAGGCGGGCTTCCCAGGCATCCATCCGCGAACGGTGCTCTGGAGTCATTCCATATGGGATGTCCTGGAGCTGTCCAACAGGTCTCAATTGTCCGGAAGAAGGAATCCTGGAAGGGGGCATCCCACAACTCCCAACGTGGGAAAACATCAATGGTCTCGAGATTCCGCTCCCTTCATGAAGCGGCCGTCATGCTCAGAAACTCCCACCTGAGCCAATGTCTGATCCTCGCCCTGACTTCAGATGCATGAGATATTGGTTCAGACCTGCAGGGGGTACCTGCCGTGCCCTCGCCCTGAAACCCAAGTCTAGCTTGTCTTCTCAGACTTCCATCCTCACACTCCTTGCCCCAAAGCCCTCAAGTTTGGCAATTCCGGACCCACAATGCAGCACTCTGCCTGCCCTCTAGAGAAAAAAGTGATTGCCTCATGAGCTTCCCAGGCACCTTAAATGAGGGTAAACCTACACAGCACTCGACTTTACCCAAATTATATAGTCTAACCTGGGCACTAATGCACTGTCGAACACATCCTGAGCCCGGACCTCCTGACCAACACCCAGAAAGCTGACCGCACACTGAGCACATAAAACCCGCCATGGCCTTAGGTCATCATCTCTTCCCTACCTCAGTTTTCAGGCTTCAGAACCGAGACCTTATCTCCAATCAATGCCCAGGGGTGAGTCTGATGCAGAAATCAGAACTCCTCCTTACCCATGGCAAGAACCCTTGTGGTTGGCACGTTGTCCAACGATCAGTGTAGGAGAAACCCTGAGGCCCCGCCCATTCTTGAGTGCGACGAGGGCATACACACGCATTGTGACCCTCAGCATGAGTCCTGTCCTCTAGTAAGTCCTCTCAGTGGCTGGACCATTAGATGTCATAATGGGCTTGACATGTCCCTAGGCCCCAATTTTTAACCAGATTTCTGATTGTCCAGTCGCACCTCCTAGGGCTCTACTCTGAAATCCCTCATTTGGTGGGACACCTGAGGTTAAAAAAGAAAACAACAACAACAACAAAATAAAACGGACTTCTTCCAGCCCACAGAATGAACCCAAACTCTTTGGACGGGGCCAAACCACCAGAGAGTAAGACTCGTCCATTTCCCATGAAGTCACCCAGAAATTCCACGACCATGTGTGACACGATATCCCGAGACAAAAACTTGAGCAGGAGCCTCACACTCGCCCTTCTTTCAAATCCCGAAAAGTTCTCCTCATGGTCTGTAGATCAGTCCTGCCATACCTATGACCTGAAACATAAGCCGATTTTGTGTTTTCAGACAACTGTCCAAAAAGGGCTGGACTACACAACCTACAGGCTCAGGCCCCTGGAGCCAAACCTGAGGACTGTACTTGCCCTCTCCAAGGGATTTGTGTGTGCCCCATCCAATGGCCACAATTCTTCTAATAGGATAAACCTCCAAAGTCCCTGATATATCTCAATAGTGGTAGCTTCCCAGGAAAAACAGGGGCAATCTGAGCCCAAATGAGCCCCTACCTGCACTCAGACCCATAGACAGATGTCCTCAGAGGTAAAAAGGAAAGAACAGGCCCCTAGGCACTAATCAGATCCATTGCTTTTTTTCCAGGCATCTCTCCTCAGAGGCCTGGATTTCAAAAGCAGCATATAGCTGTTTCTTGTTTCACCCATCAGAAAACATCTCATCTACACATGGGAAACTTGCACGTTGGAGCTGTGTCAAAGCCTCTGTTTAGGAGAACCCTTTAGGGCCCCAGAGCCACCGCTTCATTCCAAGGTCTCCATAGACACAAAAGCACATTCGGACCCATCCCCAGGGGTGTGCATTTCAACTCAGCATCCTCGGTAGCTCCCCACAGATCCAGGAGATCTAAACTGTCTTGTTGCTAGGAGACAATTGGAATGCGAGGTGGGCTACCCAGCCATCCATCCTTAGAACCCTGCTCAGAATCATAGGCCTGGAGCCAAACAACAGGTCTCAATTGTCCTGCCGAAGACTCTCTGCAGTTTGGAGCTTCTCACAACTCCCATCATGGGAAAACCCCCATGGCCTCGTGATGCCCCCCCATTCATGAAGGGGCCATCAGGGACAGAAACTCCAACCTGAGCGATCGTCTGATCCTCGCCCTGACTTCAGATGCACGAGATCTCGATTCAGGTCTGTAGATTGTGCCTGCCATGGCCTCACCCAGAAACCTAAGCCTAGCTTGTGTTCTCAGACTTTTGTCGTCAGACTACTGGCCCACAAGGCCTCCAGTTTGGCAATCCAGAACTACAATGCAGCACTCTGCCTGCCCTCCAGATAAAAAACGTTGTCCTCTGGGGCTACCCAGTAACCCCAAATGAGGATCAACCTGCACCGACCTTGGCTGTACCCCAAATACATAGGCTGACCAGGGCACTAATGCCCTTTCTGACACAGCCTGAGCCTGGACCCCCTGGCCCCTTCCAGACAGCTGGCCGCACACTGAGCACATCGAGCCGCCATGGCCTTAGGTCGTCATCTCTTCCCAACCTCGGTTTTCAGGTTTCAGAACCTAGACCTTATCTCCAATCACTGTCCATGTTGAAGGTGATGCAGAAATCAGAACTCCTTCCCCATGGCAAGAAACCTTGTGGTTGGCATGTTGTCCAACGTTCAGTGTCGTTGAAACCAGTGTGTCCCATGAGGCCCCGCCCATGCTCGCGGGCCACCTTGGTCACAAACACACATTGTGACCCTCAGGCTGAGCCCAGTCCTCAAGTAAGGCCACTCAGTGGCTGGATGAAGAGATAGCATATTGGGCTTGCCATGCCCCTAGGCCCCAATTTTTAACCATAGTTCGGATTGTCCCTTCAGTCTTCCCCACGGCTTTGCTTTGGAATTCCTCTTTTGATGGGACACCTGAGGTAACAAAACTGAAATGAGTCCTCCCATCCCACAGATTGACGAAAAGCAATTGGGAATCGGGCCAAATCCTCAGAGAGGAAGATTCGTCCATGGCCCATGAGGCCTCCCCGACATTCCACGTCCATCACTGATACAAAATCCAGAGACAAAAGCCTGAGCAATCGCCACAGACTCGCACTTTCTTCATATCCTGTAGAGTTCTCCTCATGGTTTGTAGTTCGGGCCTGCCATACCTACGTCCCCAAACCTAAGCTGAGTTTGTGTTTCAGACTTCTGTCCTCAAAGTCTTGGGCCACACACCCTCCAGGCTGGGCCCCTGGAGCCACACATTAGGACTGTGCCTACCAATCCATGGGAATTCTGCCCATTCCATGGTCCAAAATCGTACAAATTAGGAGAAACCTCCAACGACCCTTAGGCCATCCCAATAGTGTGGGTCACCCGGAACAAACAAGGGGTGTCTGACACCAGCTGATAATCGACCTCCACTCATACCATAGATGGATGTCCCCAGAGAAGAAGATTGAACCAGACAGGACCCTAGGCCATAATAGGATCCATTGCTATGGGTTACAGGCATGTGTCCTCAAAAGCCTGATTCCAATACGAGCATAGGGGTTTTCCTGAGGCACCCATCAGAACTCATCTCGTCTCCACAAGTAAACCTGTGCATGGGAGCCATGTCCAAAGCTTAGGAAAGTACTTCAGGTTGCCGGTGCCACCGCCCCATTCCACGGCCCTCATGGACACAAAGACACATTAGGACACATCCTCAGGAAAGTCCATTTCAACTCAGCCACCGAGGTTGCTCCCGCAGAGCCATCAGATCTAAACTGTCTTGTTGCTAGGAGACAATTGGAATGCGAGGCGGGCTTCCCAGGCATCCATCCGCGAACGGTGCTCTGGAGTCATTCCATATGGGATGTCCTGGAGCTGTCCAACAGGTCTCAATTGTCCGGAAGAAGGAATCCTGGAAGGGGGCATCCCACAACTCCCAACGTGGGAAAACCTCAATGGTCTCGAGATTCCGCTCCCTTCATGAAGCGGCCGTCATGCTCAGAAACTCCCACCTGAGCCAACGTCTGATCCTCGCCCTGACTTCAGATGCATGAGATATTGGTTCAGATCTGCAGGGGGTACCTGCCGTGCCCTCGCCCTGAAACCCAAGTCTAGCTTGTCTTCTCAGACTTCCATCCACACACTCCTGGCCCCAAAGCCCTCAAGTTTGGCAATTCCGGACCCACAATGCAGCACTCTGCCTGCCCTCTAGAGAAAAAAAATTATTGCCTCATGAGCTGCCCAGGCACCTTAAATGAGGTTAAACCTACACAGCACTCGACTTTACCCAAATTATATAGTCTAACCTGGGCACTAATGCACTGTCGAACACATCCTGAGCCCGGACCTCCTGACCAACACCCAGAAAGCTGACCGCACACTGAGCACATAAAACCCGCCATGGCCTTAGGTCATCATCTCTTCCCTACCTCAGTTTTCAGGCTTCAGAACTGAGACCTTATCTCCAATGACTGCCCAGGGGTGAGTCTGATGCAGAAATCAGAACTCCTCCTTACCCATGGCAAGAACCCTTGTGGTTGGCACGTTGTCCAACGATCAGTGTAGGAGAAACCCTGAGGCCCCGCCCATTCTTGAGTGCGACGAGGGCATACACACGCATTGTGACCCTCAGCATGAGTCCTGTCCTCTAGTAAGTCCTCTCAGTGGCTGGACCATTAGATGTCATAATGGGCTTGACATGTCCCTAGGCCCCAATTTTTAACCAGATTTCTGATTGTCCAGTCGCCCCTCCTAGGGCTCTACTCTGAAATCCCTCATTTGGTGGGACACCTGAGGTTAAAAAAGAAAACAACAACAACAACAAAATAAAACGGACTTCTTCCAGCCCACAGAATGAACCCAAACTCTTTGGACGGGGCCAAACCACCAGAGAGTAAGACTCGTCCATTTCCCATGAAGTCACCCAGAAAATCCACGACCATGAGTGACACGATATCCCGAGACAAAAACTTGAGTAGGAGCCTCACACTCGCCCTTCTTTCAAATCCCGAAAAGTTCTCCTCATGGTCTGTAGATCAGTCCTGCCATACCTATGACCTGAAACATAAGCCGAGTTTGTGTTTTCAGACAACTGTCCAAAAAGGGCTGGACTACACAACCTACAGGCTCAGGCCCCTGGAGCCAAACCTGAGGACTGTACTTGCCCTCTCCAAGGGAATTGTGTGTGCCCATTCCAATGGCCACAACCCTTCTAATAGGATAAACCTCCAAAGTCCCTGATATATCTCAATAGTGGTAGCTTCCCAGGAAAAACAGGGGCAATCTGAGCCCAAATGAGCCCCTACCTGCACTCAGACCCATAGACAGATGTCCTCAGAGGTAAAAAGGAAAGAACAGGCCCCTAGGCACTAATCAGATCCATTGCTTTGTTTTCCAGGCATCTCTCCTCAGAGGCCTGGATTTCAAAAGCAGCATATAGCTGTTTCTTGTTTCACCCATCAGAAAACATCTCATCTACACATGGGAAACTTGCACGTTGGAGCTGTGTCAAAGCCTCTGTTTAGGAGAACCCTTTAGGGCCCCAGAGCCACCGCTTCATTCCAAGGTCTCCATAGACACAAAAGCACATTCGGACCCATCCCCAGGGGTGTGCATTTCAACTCAGCATCCTCGGTAGCTCCCCACAGATCCAGGAGATCTAAACTGTCTTGTTGCTAGGAGACAATTGGAATGCGAGGTGGGCTACCCAGCCATCCATCCTTAGAACCCTGCTCAGAATCATTGGCCTGGAGCCAAACAACAGGTCTCAATTGTCCTGCCGAAGACTCTCTGCAGTTTGGAGCTTCTCACAACTCCCATCATGGGAAAACCCCCATGGCCTCGTTATGCCCCCCCATTCATGAAGGGGCCATCAGGGACAGAAACTCCAACCTGAGCGATCGTCTGATCCTCGCCCTGACTTCAGATGCACGAGATCTCGATTCAGGTCTGTAGATTGTGCCTGCCATGGCCTCACCCAGAAACCTAAGCTTAGCTTGTGTTCTCAGACTTTTGTCGTCAGACTACTGGCCCACAAGGCCTCCAGTTTGGCAATCCAGAACTACAATGCAGCACTCTGCCTGCCCTCCAGATAAAAAACGTTGTCCTCTGGGGCTACCCAGTAACCCCAAATGAGGATCAACCTGCACCGACCTTGGCTGTACCCCAAATACATAGGCTGACCAGGGCACTAATGCCCTTTCTGACACAGCCTGAGCCTGGACCCCCTGGACCCTTCCAGACAGCTGGCCGCACACTGAGCACATCGAGCCGCCATGGCCTTAGGTCGTCATCTCTTCCCAACCTCGGTTTTCAGGTTTCAGAACCTAGACCTTATCTCCAATCACTGTCCATGTTGAAGGTGATGCAGAAATCAGAACTCCTTCCCCATGGCAAGAAACCTTGTGGTGGGCATGTTGTCCAACGTTCAGTGTCGTTGAAACCAGTGTGTCCCATGAGGCCCCGCCCATGCTCCCGGGCCACATTGGTCACAAACACACATTGTGACCCTCAGGCTGAGCCCAGTCCTCAAGTAAGGCCACTCAGTGGCTGGATGAAGAGATAGCATATTGGGCTTGCCATGCCCCTAGGCCCCAATTTTTAACCATAGTTCGGATTGTCCCTTCAGTCTTCCCCACGGCTTTGCTTTGGAATTCCTCTTTTGGTGGGACACCTGAGGTAACAAAATTGAAATGAGTCCTCCCATCCCACAGATTGACGAAAAGCAATTGGGAATCGGGCCAAATCCTCAGAGAGGAAGATTCGTCCATGGCCCATGAGGCCTCCCCGACATTCCACGGCCATCACTGATACAAAATCCAGAGACAAAAGCCTGAGCAATCGCCACAGACTCGCACTTTCTTCATATCCTGTAGAGTTCTTCTCATGGTTTGTAGATCGGGCCTGCCATACCTACGTCCCCAAACCTAAGCTGAGTTTGTGTTTTCAGACTTCTGTCCTCAAAGTCTTGGGCCACACAACCTCCAGGCTGGGCCCCTGGAGCCACACATTAGGACTGTGCCTACCAATCCATGGGAATTCTGCCCATTCCATGGTCCAAAATCGTACAAATTAGGAGAAACCTCCAACGCCCCTTAGGCCATCCCAATAGTGTGGGTCACCCGGAACAAACAAGGGGTGTCTGACACCAGCTGATAATCGACCTCCACTCATACCATAGATGGATGTCCTCAGAGAGGAAGATTGAACCAGACAGGACCCTAGGCCATAATATGATCCATTGCTCTGGGTTACAGGCATGTGTCCTCAAAAGCCTGATTCCAATACGAGCATAGGGGTTTTCCTGAGGCACCCATCAGAACTCATCTCGTCTCCACAAGTAAACCTGTGCATGGGAGCCATGTCCAAAGCTTAGGAAAGTACTTCAGGTTGCCGGTGCCACCGCCCCATTCCAAGGCCCTCATGGACACAAAAACACATTAGGACACATCCTCAGGAAAGTCCATTTCAACTCAGCCACCGAGGTTGCTCCCGCAGAGCCATCAGATCTAAACTGTCTTGTTGCTAGGAGACAATTGGAATGCGAGGCGGGCTTCCCAGGCATCCATCCGCGAACGGTGCTCTGGAGTCATTCCATATGGGATGTCCTGGAGCTGTCCAACAGGTCTCAATTGTCCGGAAGAAGGAATCCTGGAAGGGGGCATCCCACAACTCCCAACGTGGGAAAACATCAATGGTCTCGAGATTCCGCTCCCTTCATGAAGCGGCCGTCATGCTCAGAAACTCCCACCTGAGCCAATGTCTGATCCTCGCCCTGACTTCAGATGCATGAGATATTGGTTCAGACCTGCAGGGGGTACCTGCCGTGCCCTCGCCCTGAAACCCAAGTCTAGCTTGTCTTCTCAGACTTCCATCCTCACACTCCTTGCCCCAAAGCCCTCAAGTTTGGCAATTCCGGACCCACAATGCAGCACTCTGCCTGCCCTCTAGAGAAAAAAGTGATTGCCTCATGAGCTTCCCAGGCACCTTAAATGAGGGTAAACCTACACAGCACTCGACTTTACCCAAATTATATAGTCTAACCTGGGCACTAATGCACTGTCGAACACATCCTGAGCCCGGACCTCCTGACCAACACCCAGAAAGCTGACCGCACACTGAGCACATAAAACCCGCCATGGCCTTAGGTCATCATCTCTTCCCTACCTCAGTTTTCAGGCTTCAGAACCGAGACCTTATCTCCAATCAATGCCCAGGGGTGAGTCTGATGCAGAAATCAGAACTCCTCCTTACCCATGGCAAGAACCCTTGTGGTTGGCACGTTGTCCAACGATCAGTGTAGGAGAAACCCTGAGGCCCCGCCCATTCTTGAGTGCGACGAGGGCATACACACGCATTGTGACCCTCAGCATGAGTCCTGTCCTCTAGTAAGTCCTCTCAGTGGCTGGACCATTAGATGTCATAATGGGCTTGACATGTCCCTAGGCCCCAATTTTTAACCAGATTTCTGATTGTCCAGTCGCCCCTCCTAGGGCTCTACTCTGAAATCCCTCATTTGGTGGGACACCTGAGGTTAAAAAAGAAAACAACAACAACAACAAAATAAAACGGACTTCTTCCAGCCCACAGAATGAACCCAAACTCTTTGGACGGGGCCAAACCACCAGAGAGTAAGACTCGTCCATTTCCCATGAAGTCACCCAGAAAATCCACGACCATGAGTGACACGATATCCCGAGACAAAAACTTGAGTAGGAGCCTCACACTCGCCCTTCTT
Organism: Mustela nivalis; assembly: GCF_964662115.1. NCBI lineage: Eukaryota > Metazoa > Chordata > Mammalia > Carnivora > Mustelidae > Mustela > Mustela nivalis. The sequence continues at coordinate 60,368 of NW_028134564.1, read as the reverse complement.
TCAAATCCCGAAAAGTTCTCCTCATGGTCTGTAGATCAGTCCTGCCATACCTATGACCTGAAACATAAGCCGAGTTTGTGTTTTCAGACAACTGTCCAAAAAGGGCTGGACTACACAACCTACAGGCTCAGGCCCCTGGAGCCAAACCTGAGGACTGTACTTGCCCTCTCCAAGGGAATTGTGTGTGCCCATTCCAATGGCCACAACCCTTCTAATAGGATAAACCTCCAAAGTCCCTGATATATCTCAATAGTGGTAGCTTCCCAGGAAAAACAGGGGCAATCTGAGCCCAAATGAGCCCCTACCTGCACTCAGACCCATAGACAGATGTCCTCAGAGGTAAAAAGGAAAGAACAGGCCCCTAGGCACTAATCAGATCCATTGCTTTGTTTTCCAGGCATCTCTCCTCAGAGGCCTGGATTTCAAAAGCAGCATATAGCTGTTTCTTGTTTCACCCATCAGAAAACATCTCATCTACACATGGGAAACTTGCACGTTGGAGCTGTGTCAAAGCCTCTGTTTAGGAGAACCCTTTAGGGCCCCAGAGCCACCGCTTCATTCCAAGGTCTCCATAGACACAAAAGCACATTCGGACCCATCCCCAGGGGTGTGCATTTCAACTCAGCATCCTCGGTAGCTCCCCACAGATCCAGGAGATCTAAACTGTCTTGTTGCTAGGAGACAATTGGAATGCGAGGTGGGCTACCCAGCCATCCATCCTTAGAACCCTGCTCAGAATCATTGGCCTGGAGCCAAACAACAGGTCTCAATTGTCCTGCCGAAGACTCTCTGCAGTTTGGAGCTTCTCACAACTCCCATCATGGGAAAACCCCCATGGCCTCGTTATGCCCCCCCATTCATGAAGGGGCCATCAGGGACAGAAACTCCAACCTGAGCGATCGTCTGATCCTCGCCCTGACTTCAGATGCACGAGATCTCGATTCAGGTCTGTAGATTGTGCCTGCCATGGCCTCACCCAGAAACCTAAGCTTAGCTTGTGTTCTCAGACTTTTGTCGTCAGACTACTGGCCCACAAGGCCTCCAGTTTGGCAATCCAGAACTACAATGCAGCACTCTGCCTGCCCTCCAGATAAAAAACGTTGTCCTCTGGGGCTACCCAGTAACCCCAAATGAGGATCAACCTGCACCGACCTTGGCTGTACCCCAAATACATAGGCTGACCAGGGCACTAATGCCCTTTCTGACACAGCCTGAGCCTGGACCCCCTGGACCCTTCCAGACAGCTGGCCGCACACTGAGCACATCGAGCCGCCATGGCCTTAGGTCGTCATCTCTTCCCAACCTCGGTTTTCAGGTTTCAGAACCTAGACCTTATCTCCAATCACTGTCCATGTTGAAGGTGATGCAGAAATCAGAACTCCTTCCCCATGGCAAGAAACCTTGTGGTGGGCATGTTGTCCAACGTTCAGTGTCGTTGAAACCAGTGTGTCCCATGAGGCCCCGCCCATGCTCCCGGGCCACATTGGTCACAAACACACATTGTGACCCTCAGGCTGAGCCCAGTCCTCAAGTAAGGCCACTCAGTGGCTGGATGAAGAGATAGCATATTGGGCTTGCCATGCCCCTAGGCCCCAATTTTTAACCATAGTTCGGATTGTCCCTTCAGTCTTCCCCACGGCTTTGCTTTGGAATTCCTCTTTTGGTGGGACACCTGAGGTAACAAAATTGAAATGAGTCCTCCCATCCCACAGATTGACGAAAAGCAATTGGGAATCGGGCCAAATCCTCAGAGAGGAAGATTCGTCCATGGCCCATGAGGCCTCCCCGACATTCCACGGCCATCACTGATACAAAATCCAGAGACAAAAGCCTGAGCAATCGCCACAGACTCGCACTTTCTTCATATCCTGTAGAGTTCTTCTCATGGTTTGTAGATCGGGCCTGCCATACCTACGTCCCCAAACCTAAGCTGAGTTTGTGTTTTCAGACTTCTGTCCTCAAAGTCTTGGGCCACACAACCTCCAGGCTGGGCCCCTGGAGCCACACATTAGGACTGTGCCTACCAATCCATGGGAATTCTGCCCATTCCATGGTCCAAAATCGTACAAATTAGGAGAAACCTCCAACGCCCCTTAGGCCATCCCAATAGTGTGGGTCACCCGGAACAAACAAGGGGTGTCTGACACCAGCTGATAATCGACCTCCACTCATACCATAGATGGATGTCCTCAGAGAGGAAGATTGAACCAGACAGGACCCTAGGCCATAATATGATCCATTGCTCTGGGTTACAGGCATGTGTCCTCAAAAGCCTGATTCCAATACGAGCATAGGGGTTTTCCTGAGGCACCCATCAGAACTCATCTCGTCTCCACAAGTAAACCTGTGCATGGGAGCCATGTCCAAAGCTTAGGAAAGTACTTCAGGTTGCCGGTGCCACCGCCCCATTCCAAGGCCCTCATGGACACAAAAACACATTAGGACACATCCTCAGGAAAGTCCATTTCAACTCAGCCACCGAGGTTGCTCCCGCAGAGCCATCAGATCTAAACTGTCTTGTTGCTAGGAGACAATTGGAATGCGAGGCGGGCTTCCCAGGCATCCATCCGCGAACGGTGCTCTGGAGTCATTCCATATGGGATGTCCTGGAGCTGTCCAACAGGTCTCAATTGTCCGGAAGAAGGAATCCTGGAAGGGGGCATCCCACAACTCCCAACGTGGGAAAACATCAATGGTCTCGAGATTCCGCTCCCTTCATGAAGCGGCCGTCATGCTCAGAAACTCCCACCTGAGCCAATGTCTGATCCTCGCCCTGACTTCAGATGCATGAGATATTGGTTCAGACCTGCAGGGGGTACCTGCCGTGCCCTCGCCCTGAAACCCAAGTCTAGCTTGTCTTCTCAGACTTCCATCCTCACACTCCTTGCCCCAAAGCCCTCAAGTTTGGCAATTCCGGACCCACAATGCAGCACTCTGCCTGCCCTCTAGAGAAAAAAGTGATTGCCTCATGAGCTTCCCAGGCACCTTAAATGAGGGTAAACCTACACAGCACTCGACTTTACCCAAATTATATAGTCTAACCTGGGCACTAATGCACTGTCGAACACATCCTGAGCCCGGACCTCCTGACCAACACCCAGAAAGCTGACCGCACACTGAGCACATAAAACCCGCCATGGCCTTAGGTCATCATCTCTTCCCTACCTCAGTTTTCAGGCTTCAGAACCGAGACCTTATCTCCAATCAATGCCCAGGGGTGAGTCTGATGCAGAAATCAGAACTCCTCCTTACCCATGGCAAGAACCCTTGTGGTTGGCACGTTGTCCAACGATCAGTGTAGGAGAAACCCTGAGGCCCCGCCCATTCTTGAGTGCGACGAGGGCATACACACGCATTGTGACCCTCAGCATGAGTCCTGTCCTCTAGTAAGTCCTCTCAGTGGCTGGACCATTAGATGTCATAATGGGCTTGACATGTCCCTAGGCCCCAATTTTTAACCAGATTTCTGATTGTCCAGTCGCACCTCCTAGGGCTCTACTCTGAAATCCCTCATTTGGTGGGACACCTGAGGTTAAAAAAGAAAACAACAACAACAACAAAATAAAACGGACTTCTTCCAGCCCACAGAATGAACCCAAACTCTTTGGACGGGGCCAAACCACCAGAGAGTAAGACTCGTCCATTTCCCATGAAGTCACCCAGAAATTCCACGACCATGTGTGACACGATATCCCGAGACAAAAACTTGAGCAGGAGCCTCACACTCGCCCTTCTTTCAAATCCCGAAAAGTTCTCCTCATGGTCTGTAGATCAGTCCTGCCATACCTATGACCTGAAACATAAGCCGATTTTGTGTTTTCAGACAACTGTCCAAAAAGGGCTGGACTACACAACCTACAGGCTCAGGCCCCTGGAGCCAAACCTGAGGACTGTACTTGCCCTCTCCAAGGGATTTGTGTGTGCCCCATCCAATGGCCACAATTCTTCTAATAGGATAAACCTCCAAAGTCCCTGATATATCTCAATAGTGGTAGCTTCCCAGGAAAAACAGGGGCAATCTGAGCCCAAATGAGCCCCTACCTGCACTCAGACCCATAGACAGATGTCCTCAGAGGTAAAAAGGAAAGAACAGGCCCCTAGGCACTAATCAGATCCATTGCTTTTTTTCCAGGCATCTCTCCTCAGAGGCCTGGATTTCAAAAGCAGCATATAGCTGTTTCTTGTTTCACCCATCAGAAAACATCTCATCTACACATGGGAAACTTGCACGTTGGAGCTGTGTCAAAGCCTCTGTTTAGGAGAACCCTTTAGGGCCCCAGAGCCACCGCTTCATTCCAAGGTCTCCATAGACACAAAAGCACATTCGGACCCATCCCCAGGGGTGTGCATTTCAACTCAGCATCCTCGGTAGCTCCCCACAGATCCAGGAGATCTAAACTGTCTTGTTGCTAGGAGACAATTGGAATGCGAGGTGGGCTACCCAGCCATCCATCCTTAGAACCCTGCTCAGAATCATAGGCCTGGAGCCAAACAACAGGTCTCAATTGTCCTGCCGAAGACTCTCTGCAGTTTGGAGCTTCTCACAACTCCCATCATGGGAAAACCCCCATGGCCTCGTGATGCCCCCCCATTCATGAAGGGGCCATCAGGGACAGAAACTCCAACCTGAGCGATCGTCTGATCCTCGCCCTGACTTCAGATGCACGAGATCTCGATTCAGGTCTGTAGATTGTGCCTGCCATGGCCTCACCCAGAAACCTAAGCCTAGCTTGTGTTCTCAGACTTTTGTCGTCAGACTACTGGCCCACAAGGCCTCCAGTTTGGCAATCCAGAACTACAATGCAGCACTCTGCCTGCCCTCCAGATAAAAAACGTTGTCCTCTGGGGCTACCCAGTAACCCCAAATGAGGATCAACCTGCACCGACCTTGGCTGTACCCCAAATACATAGGCTGACCAGGGCACTAATGCCCTTTCTGACACAGCCTGAGCCTGGACCCCCTGGCCCCTTCCAGACAGCTGGCCGCACACTGAGCACATCGAGCCGCCATGGCCTTAGGTCGTCATCTCTTCCCAACCTCGGTTTTCAGGTTTCAGAACCTAGACCTTATCTCCAATCACTGTCCATGTTGAAGGTGATGCAGAAATCAGAACTCCTTCCCCATGGCAAGAAACCTTGTGGTTGGCATGTTGTCCAACGTTCAGTGTCATTGAAACCAGTGTGTCCCATGAGGCCCCGCCCATGCTCGCGGGCCACCTTGGTCACAAACACACATTGTGACCCTCAGGCTGAGCCCACTCCTCAAGTAAGGCCACTCAGTGGCTGGATGAAGAGATAGCATATTGGGCTTGCCATGCCCCTAGGCCCCAATTTTTAACCATAGTTCGGATTGTCCCTTCAGTCTTCCCCACGGCTTTGCTTTGGAATTCCTCTTTTGATGGGACACCTGAGGTAACAAAACTGAAATGAGTCCTCCCATCCCACAGATTGACGAAAAGCAATTGGGAATCGGGCCAAATCCTCAGAGAGGAAGATTCGTCCATGGCCCATGAGGCCTCCCCGACATTCCACGTCCATCACTGATACAAAATCCAGAGACAAAAGCCTGAGCAATCGCCACAGACTCGCACTTTCTTCATATCCTGTAGAGTTCTCCTCATGGTTTGTAGTTCGGGCCTGCCATACCTACGTCCCCAAACCTAAGCTGAGTTTGTGTTTCAGACTTCTGTCCTCAAAGTCTTGGGCCACACACCCTCCAGGCTGGGCCCCTGGAGCCACACATTAGGACTGTGCCTACCAATCCATGGGAATTCTGCCCATTCCATGGTCCAAAATCGTACAAATTAGGAGAAACCTCCAACGACCCTTAGGCCATCCCAATAGTGTGGGTCACCCGGAACAAACAAGGGGTGTCTGACACCAGCTGATAATCGACCTCCACTCATACCATAGATGGATGTCCCCAGAGAAGAAGATTGAACCAGACAGGACCCTAGGCCATAATAGGATCCATTGCTATGGGTTACAGGCATGTGTCCTCAAAAGCCTGATTCCAATACGAGCATAGGGGTTTTCCTGAGGCACCCATCAGAACTCATCTCGTCTCCACAAGTAAACCTGTGCATGGGAGCCATGTCCAAAGCTTAGGAAAGTACTTCAGGTTGCCGGTGCCACCGCCCCATTCCACGGCCCTCATGGACACAAAGACACATTAGGACACATCCTCAGGAAAGTCCATTTCAACTCAGCCACCGAGGTTGCTCCCGCAGAGCCATCAGATCTAAACTGTCTTGTTGCTAGGAGACAATTGGAATGCGAGGCGGGCTTCCCAGGCATCCATCCGCGAACGGTGCTCTGGAGTCATTCCATATGGGATGTCCTGGAGCTGTCCAACAGGTCTCAATTGTCCGGAAGAAGGAATCCTGGAAGGGGGCATCCCACAACTCCCAACGTGGGAAAACCTCAATGGTCTCGAGATTCCGCTCCCTTCATGAAGCGGCCGTCATGCTCAGAAACTCCCACCTGAGCCAACGTCTGATCCTCGCCCTGACTTCAGATGCATGAGATATTGGTTCAGATCTGCAGGGGGTACCTGCCGTGCCCTCGCCCTGAAACCCAAGTCTAGCTTGTCTTCTCAGACTTCCATCCACACACTCCTGGCCCCAAAGCCCTCAAGTTTGGCAATTCCGGACCCACAATGCAGCACTCTGCCTGCCCTATAGAGAAAAAAAATTATTGCCTCATGAGCTGCCCAGGCACCTTAAATGAGGTTAAACCTACACAGCACTCGACTTTACCCAAATTATATAGTCTAACCTGGGCACTAATGCACTGTCGAACACATCCTGAGCCCGGACCTCCTGACCAACACCCAGAAAGCTGACCGCACACTGAGCACATAAAACCCGCCATGGCCTTAGGTCATCATCTCTTCCCTACCTCAGTTTTCAGGCTTCAGAACTGAGACCTTATCTCCAATGACTGCCCAGGGGTGAGTCTGATGCAGAAATCAGAACTCCTCCTTACCCATGGCAAGAACCCTTGTGGTTGGCACGTTGTCCAACGATCAGTGTAGGAGAAACCCTGAGGCCCCGCCCATTCTTGAGTGCGACGAGGGCATACACACGCATTGTGACCCTCAGCATGAGTCCTGTCCTCTAGTAAGTCCTCTCAGTGGCTGGACCATTAGATGTCATAATGGGCTTGACATGTCCCTAGGCCCCAATTTTTAACCAGATTTCTGATTGTCCAGTCGCCCCTCCTAGGGCTCTACTCTGAAATCCCTCATTTGGTGGGACACCTGAGGTTAAAAAAGAAAACAACAACAACAACAACAACAAAATAAAACGGACTTCTTCCAGCCCACAGAATGAACCCAAACTCTTTGGACGGGGCCAAACCACCAGAGAGTAAGACTCGTCCATTTCCCATGAAGTCACCCAGAAAATCCACGACCATGAGTGACACGATATCCCGAGACAAAAACTTGAGTAGGAGCCTCACACTCGCCCTTCTTTCAAATCCCGAAAAGTTCTCCTCATGGTCTGTAGATCAGTCCTGCCATACCTATGACCTGAAACATAAGCCGAGTTTGTGTTTTCAGACAACTGTCCAAAAAGGGCTGGACTACACAACCTACAGGCTCAGGCCCCTGGAGCCAAACCTGAGGACTGTACTTGCCCTCTCCAAGGGAATTGTGTGTGCCCATTCCAATGGCCACAACCCTTCTAATAGGATAAACCTCCAAAGTCCCTGATATATCTCAATAGTGGTAGCTTCCCAGGAAAAACAGGGGCAATCTGAGCCCAAATGAGCCCCTACCTGCACTCAGACCCATAGACAGATGTCCTCAGAGGTAAAAAGGAAAGAACAGGCCCCTAGGCACTAATCAGATCCATTGCTTTGTTTTCCAGGCATCTCTCCTCAGAGGCCTGGATTTCAAAAGCAGCATATAGCTGTTTCTTGTTTCACCCATCAGAAAACATCTCATCTACACATGGGAAACTTGCACGTTGGAGCTGTGTCAAAGCCTCTGTTTAGGAGAACCCTTTAGGGCCCCAGAGCCACCGCTTCATTCCAAGGTCTCCATAGACACAAAAGCACATTCGGACCCATCCCCAGGGGTGTGCATTTCAACTCAGCATCCTCGGTAGCTCCCCACAGATCCAGGAGATCTAAACTGTCTTGTTGCTAGGAGACAATTGGAATGCGAGGTGGGCTACCCAGCCATCCATCCTTAGAACCCTGCTCAGAATCATTGGCCTGGAGCCAAACAACAGGTCTCAATTGTCCTGCCGAAGACTCTCTGCAGTTTGGAGCTTCTCACAACTCCCATCATGGGAAAACCCCCATGGCCTCGTGATGCCCCCCCATTCATGAAGGGGCCATCAGGGACAGAAACTCCAACCTGAGCGATCGTCTGATCCTCGCCCTGACTTCAGATGCACGAGATCTCGATTCAGGTCTGTAGATTGTGCCTGCCATGGCCTCACCCAGAAACCTAAGCCTAGCTTGTGTTCTCAGACTTTTGTCGTCAGACTACTGGCCCACAAGGCCTCCAGTTTGGCAATCCAGAACTACAATGCAGCACTCTGCCTGCCCTCCAGATAAAAAAAGTTGTCCTCTGGGGCTACCCAGTAACGCCAAATGAGGATCAACCTGCACCGACCTTGGCTGTACCCCAAATACATAGGCTGACCAGGGCACTAATGCCCTTTCTGACACAGCCTGAGCCTGGACCCCCTGGCCCCTTCCAGACACCTGGCCGCACACTGAGCACATCGAGCCGCCATGGCCGTAGGTCGTCATCTCTTCCCAACCTCGGTTTTCAGGTTTCAGAACCTAGACCTTATCTCCAATCACTGTCCATGTTGAAGGTGATGCAGAAATCAGAACTCCTTCCCCATGGCAAGAAACCTTGTTGTTGGCATGTTGTCCAACGTTCAGTGTCGTTGAAACCAGTGTGTCCCATGAGGCCCCGCCCATGCTCCCGGGCCACATTGGTCACAAACACACATTGTGACCCTCAGGCTGAGCCCAGTCCTCAAGTAAGGCCACTCAGTGGCTGGATGAAGAGATAGCATATTGGGCTTGCCATGCCCCTAGGCCCCAATTTTTCACCATAGTTCGGATTGTCCCTTCAGTCTTCCCCACGGCTTTGCTTTGGAATTCCTCTTTTGGTGGGACACCTGAGGTAACAAAACTGAAATGAGTCCTCCCATCCCACAGATTGACGAAAAGCAATTGGGAATCGGGCCAAATCCTCAGAGAGGAAGATTCGTCGATGGCCATGAAGCCTCCCCGACATTCCACGGCCATCACTGATACAAAATCCAGAGACAAAAGCCTGAGCAATCGCCACAGACTCGCACTTTCTTCATATCCTGTAGAGTTCTTCTCATGGTTTGTAGATCGGGCCTGCCATACCTACGTCCCCAAACCTAAGCTGAGTTTGTGTTTTCAGACTTCTGTCCTCAAAGTCTTGGGCCACACACCCTCCAGGCTGGGCCCCTGGAGCCACACATTAGGACTGTGCCTACCAATCCATGGGAATTCTGCCCATTCCATGGTCCAAAATCGTACAAATTAGGAGAAACCTCCAACGACCCTTAGGCCATCCCAATAGTGTGGGTCACCCGGAACAAACAAGGGGTGTCTGACACCAGCTGATAATCGACCTCCACTCATACCATAGATGGATGTCCCCAGAGAAGAAGATTGAACCAGACAGGACCCTAGGCCATAATAGGATCCATTGCTATGGGTTACAGGCATGTGTCCTCAAAAGCCTGATTCCAATACGAGCATAGGGGTTTTCCTGAGGCACCCATCAGAACTCATCTCGTCTCCACAAGGAAACCTGTGCATGGGAGCCATGTCCAAAGCTTAGGAAAGTACTTCAGGTTGCCGGTGCCACCGCCCCATTCCAAGGCCCTCATGGACACAAAAACACATTAGGACACATCCTCAGGAAAGTCCATTTCAACACAGCCACCGAGGTTGCTCCCGCAGAGCCATCAGATCTAAACTGTCTTGTTGCTAGGAGACAATTGGAATGCGAGGCGGGCTTCCCAGGCATCCATCCGCGAACGGTGCTCTGGAGTCATTCCATATGGGATGTCCTGGAGCTGTCCAACAGGTCTCAATTGTCCGGAAGAAGGAATCCTGGAAGGGGGCATCCCACAACTCCCAACGTGGGAAAACCTCAATGGTCTCGAGATTCTGCTCCCTTCATGAAGCGGCCGTCATGCTCAGAAACTCCCACCTGAGCCAACGTCTGATCCTCGCCCTGACTTCAGATGCATGAGATATTGGTTCAGACCTGCAGGGGGTACCTGCCGTGCCCTCGCCCTGAAACCCAAGTCTAGCTTGTCTTCTCAGACTTCCATCCTCACACTCCTGGCCCCAAAGCCCTCAAGTTTGGCAATTCCGGACCCACAATGCAGCACTCTGCCTGCCCTCTAGAGAAAAAAATTATTGCTCATGAGCTGCCCAGGCACCTTAAATGAGGGTAAACCTACACAGCACTCGACTTTACCCAAATTATATAGTCTAACCTGGGCACTAATGCACTGTCGAACACATCCTGAGCCCGGACCTCCTGACCAACACCCAGAAAGCTGACCGCACACTGAGCACATAAAGCCCGCCATGGCCTTAGGTCATCATCTCTTCCCTACCTCAGTTTTCAGGCTTCAGAACCGAGACGTTATCTCCAATCACTGCCCAGGGGTGAGTCTGATGCAGAATTCAGAACTCCTCCTTACCCATGGCAAGAACCCTTGTGGTTGGCACGTTGTCCAACGATCAGTGTAGGAGAAACCCTGAGGCCCCGCCCATTCTTGAGTGCGACGAGGGCATACACACGCATTGTGACCCTCAGCATGAGTCCTGTCCTCTAGTAAGTCCTCTCAGTGGCTGGACCATTAGATGTCATAATGGGCTTGACATGTCCCTAGGCCCCAATTTTTAACCAGATTTCTGATTGTCCAGTCGCCCCTCCTAGGGCTCTACTCTGAAATCCCTCATTTGGTGGGACACCTGAGGTTAAAAAAGAAAACAACAACAACAACAAAATAAAACGGACTTCTTCCAGCCCACAGAATGAACCCAAACTCTTTGGACGGGGCCAAACCACCAGAGAGTAAGACTCGTCCATTTCCCATGAAGTCACCCAGAAATTCCACGACCATGAGTGACACGATATCCCGAGACAAAAACTTGAGCAGGAGCCTCACACTCGCCCTTCTTTCAAATCCCGAAAAGTTCTCCTCATGGTCTGTATATCAGTCCTGCCATACCTATGACCTGAAACATAAGCCGAGTTTGTGTTTTCAGACAACTGTCCAAAAAGGGCTGGACGACACAACCTACAGGCTAAGGCCCCTGGAGCCAAACCTGAGGACTGTACTTGACCTCTCCAAGGGAATTGTGTGTGCCCATTCCAATGGCCACAACCCTTCTAATAGGATAAACCTCCAAAGTCCCTGATATATCTCAATAGTGGTAGCTTCCCAGGAAAAACAGGGGCAATCTGAGCCCAAATGAGCCCCTACCTGCACTCAGACCCATAGAAAGATGTCCTCAGAGGTAAAAAGGAAAGAACAGGCCCCTAGGCACTAATCAGATCCATTGCTTTGGTTTCCAGGCATCTCTCCTCAGAGGCCTGGATTTCAAAAGCAGGATATAGCTGTTTCTTGTTTCACCCATCAGAAAACATCTCATCTACACATGGGAAACTTGCACGTTGGAGCTGTGTCAAAGCCTCTGTTTAGGAGAACCCTTTAGGGCCCCAGTGCCACCGCTTCATTACAAGGTCTCCATAGACACAAAAGCACATTCGGACCCATCCCCAGGGGTGTGCATTTCAACTCAGCATCCTCGGTAGCTCCCCACAGATCCAGGAGATCTAAACTGTCTTGTTGCTAGGAGACAATTGGAATGCGAGGTGGGCTACCCAGCCATCCATCCTTAGAACCCTGCTCAGAATCATTGGCATGGAGCCAAACAACAGGTCTCAATTGTCCTGCCGAAGACTCTCTGCAGTTTGGAGCTTCTCACAACTCCCATCATGGGAAAAACCCCATGGACTCGTGATGCCCCCCCATTCATGAAGGGGCCATCAGGGACAGAAACTCCAACCTGAGCGATCGTCTGATCCTCGCCCTGACTTCAGATGCACGAGATCTCGATTCAGGTCTGTACATTGTGCCTGCCATGGCCTCACCCAGAAACTTAAGCCTAGCTTGTGTTCTCAGACTTTTGTCGTCAGACTACTAGCCCACAAGGCCTCCAGTTTGGCAATCCAGAACTACAATGCAGCACTCTGCCTGCCCTCCAGATAAAAATCGTTGTCCTCTGGGGCTACCCAGTAACCCCAAATGAGGATCAACCTTCACCGACCTAGGCTGTACCCCAAATACATAGGCTGACCATGGCACTAATGCCCTTTCTGACACAGCCTGAGCCTGGACCCCCTGGCCCCTCCCAGACAGCTGGCCGCACACTGAGCACATCGAGCCGCCATGGCCTTAGGTCGTCATCTCTTCCCAACCTCGGTTATCAGGTTTCAGAACCTAGACCTTATCTCCAATCACTGTCCATGTTGAAGGTGATGCAGAAATCAGAACTCCTTCCCCATGGCAAGAAACCTTGTGGTTGGCATGTTGTCCAACGTTCAGTGTCGTTGAAACCAGTGTGTCCCATGAGGCCCCGCCCATGCTCGCGGGCCACATTGTTCACAAACACACATTGTGACCCTCAGGCTGAGCCCAGTCCTCAAGTAAGGCCACTCAGTGGCTGGATGAAGAGATAGCATATTGGGCTTGCCATGCCCCTAGGCCCCAATTTTTAACCATACTTCGGGTTGTCCCTTCAGTCTTCCCCACGGCTTGGCTTTGGAATTCCTCTTTTGGTGGGACACCTGAGGTAACAAAACTGAAATGAGTCCTCCCATCCCACAGATTGACGAAAAGCAATTGGGAATCGGGCCAAATCCTCAGAGAGGAAGATTCGTCCATGGCCCATGAGGCCTCCCCGACATTCCACGGCCATCACTGATACAAAATCCAGAGACAAAAGCCTGAGCAATCGCCACAGACTCGCACTTTCTTCATATCCTGTAGAGTTCTTCTCATGGTTTGTAGATCGGGCCTGCCATACCTACGTCCCCAAACCTAAGCTGAGTTTGTGTTTTCAGACTTCTGTCCTCAAAGTCTTGGGCCACACACCCTCCAGGCTGGGCCCCTGGAGCCACACATTAGGACTGTGCCTACCAATCCATGGGAATTCTGCCCATTCCATGGTCCAAAATCGTACAAATTAGGAGAAACCTCCAACGACCCTTAGGCCATCCCAATAGTGTGGGTCACCCGGAAAAAACAACGGGTGTCTGACACCAGCTGATAATCGACCTCCACTCATACCATAGATGGATGTCCCCAGAGAAGAAGATTGAACCAGACAGGACCCTAGGCCATAATAGGATCCATTGCTATGGGTTACAGGCATGTGTCCTCAAAAGCCTGATTCCAATACGAGCATAGGGGTTTTCCTGAGGCACCCATCAGAACTCATCTCGTCTCCACAAGTAAACCTGTGCATGGGAGCCATGTCCAAAGCTTAGGAAAGTACTTCAGGTTGCCGGTGCCACCGCCCCATTCCAAGGCCCTCATGGACACAAAAACACATTAGGACTCATCCTCAGGAAAGTCCATTTCAACTCAGCCACCGAGGTTGCTCCCGCAGAGCCATCAGATCTAAACTGTCTTGTTGCTAGGAGACAATTGGAATGCGAGGCGGGCTTCCCAGGCATCCATCCGCGAACGGTGCTCTGGAGTCATTCCATATGGGATGTCCTGGAGCTGTCCAACAGGTCTCAATTGTCCGGAAGAAGGAATCCTGGAGGGGGCATCCCACAACTCCCAACGTGGGAAAACCTCAATGGTCTCGAGATTCCGCTCCCTTCATGAAGCGGCCGTCATGCTCAGAAACTCCCACCTGAGCCAACGTCTGATCCTCGCCCTGACTTCAGATGCATGAGATATTGGTTCAGATCTGCAGGGGGTACCTGCCGTGCCCTCGCCCTGAAACCCAAGTCTAGCTTGTCTTCTCAGACTTCCATCCTCACACTCCTGGCCCCAAAACCCTCAAGTTTGGCAATTCCGGACCCACAATGCAGCACTCTGCCTGCCCTCTAGAGAAAAAGTGATTGCCTCATGAGCTTCCCAGTCACCTTAAATGAGGGTAAACCTACACAGCACTCGACTTTACCCAAATTATATAGTCTAACCTGGGCACTAATGCACTGTCGAACACATCCTGAGCCCAGACCTCCTGACCAACACTCAGAAAGCTGACCGCACACTGAGCACATAAAACCCGCCATGGCCTTAGGTCATCATCTCTTCCCTACCTCAGTTTTCAGGCTTCAGAACCGAGACCTTATCTCCAATCAATGCCCAGGGGTGAGTCTGATGCAGAATTCAGAACTCCTCCTTACCCATGGCAAGAACCCTTGTGGTTGGCACGTTGTCCAACGATCAGCGTAGGAGAAACCCTGAGGCCCCGCCCATTCTTGAGTGCGACGAGGGCATACACACGCATTGTGACCCTCAGCATGAGTCCTGTCCTCTAGTAAGTCCTCTCAGTGGCTGGACCATTAGATGTCATAATGGGCTTGACATGTCCCTAGGCCCCAATTTTTAACCAGATTTCTGATTGTCCAGTCGCCCCTCCTAGGGCTCTACTCTGAAATCCCTCATTTGGTGGGACACCTGAGGTTAAAAAAGAAAATAACAACAACAACAAAATAAAACGGACTTCTTCCAGCCCACAGAATGAACCCAAACTCTTTGGACGGGGCCAAACCACCAGAGAGTAAGACTCGTCCATTTCCCATGAAGTCACCCAGAAATTCCACGACCATGAGTGACACGATATCCCGAGACAAAAACTTGAGCAGGAGCCTCACACTCGCCCTTCTTTCAAATCCCGAAAAGTTCTCCTCATAGTCTGTAGATCAGTCCTGCCATACCTATGACCTGAAACATAAGCCGAGTTTGTGTTTTCAGACAACTGTCCAAAAAGGGCTGGACGACACAACCTACAGGCTCAGGCCCCTGGAGCCAAACCTGAGGACTGTACTTGACCTCTCCAAGGGAATTGTGTGTGCCCATTCCAATGGCCACAATTCTTCTAATAGGATAAACCTCCAAAGTCCCTGATATATCTCAATAGTGGTAGCTTCCCAGGAAAAAGAGGGGCAATCTGAGCCCAACTGAGCCCCTACCTGCACTCAGACCCATAGACAGATGTCCTCAGAGGTAAAAAGGAAAGAACAGGCCCCTAGGCACTAATCAGATCCATTGCTTTGGTTTCCAGGCATCTCTCCTTAGAGGCCTGGATTTCAAAAGCAGCATATAGCTGTTTCTTGTTTCACCCTTCAGAAAACATCTCATCTACACATGGGAAACTTGCACGTTGGAGCTGTGTCAAAGCCTCTGTTTAGGAGAACCCTTTAGGGCCCCAGAGCCACCGCTTCATTCCAAGGTCTCCATAGACACAAAAGCACATTCGGACCCATCCCCAGGGGTGTGCATTTCAACTCAGCATCCTCGGTATCTCCCCACAGATCCAGGAGATCTAAACTGTCTTGTTGCTAGGAGACAATTGGAATGCGAGGTGGGCTACCCAGCCATCCATCCTTAGAACCCTGCTCAGAATCATTGGCCTGGAGCCAAACAACAGGTCTCAATTGTCCTGCCGAAGACTCTCTGCAGTTTGGAGCTTCTCACAATTCCCATCATGGGAAAACCCCCATGGCCTCGTGATGCCCCCCCATTCATGAAGGGGCCATCAGGGACAGAAACTCCAACCTGAGCGATCGTCTGATCCTCGCCCTGACTTCAGATGCACGAGATCTCGATTCAGGTCTGTAGATTGTGCCTGCCATGGCCTCACCCAGAAACCTAAGCCTAGCTTGTGTTCTCAGACTTTTGTCGTCAGACTACTGGCCCACTAGGCCTCCAGTTTGGCAATCCAGAACTACAATGCAGCACTCTGCCTGCCCTCCAGATAAAAAACGTTGTCCTCTGGGGCTACCCAGTAACGCCAAATGAGGATCAACCTGCACCGACCTTGGCTGTACCCCAAATACATAGGCTGACCAGGGCACTAATGCCCTTTCTGACACAGCCTGAGCCTGGACCCCCTGGACCCTTCCAGACAGCTGGCCGCACACTGCGCACATCGAGCCGCCATGGCCTTAGGTCGTCATCTCTTCCCAACCTCGGTTTTCAGGTTTCAGAACCTAGACCTTATCTCCAATCACTGTCCATGTTGAAGGTGATGCAGAAATCAGAACTCCTTCCCCATGGCAAGAAACCTTGTGGTTCGCATGTTGTCCAACGTTCAGTGTCGTTGAAACCAGTGTGTCCCATGAGGCCCCGCCCATGCTCGCGGGCCACCTTGGTCACAAACACACATTGTGACCCTCAGGCTGAGCCCAGTCCTCAAGTAAGGCCACTCAGTGGCTGGATGAAGAGATAGCATATTGGGCTTGCCATGCCCCTAGGCCCCAATTTTTCACCATAGTTCGGATTGTCCCTTCAGTCTTCCCCACGGCTTTGCTTTGGAATTCCTCTTTTGGTGGGACACCTGAGGTAACAAAACTGAAATGAGTCCTCCCATCCCACAGATTGACGAAAAGCAATTGGGAATCGGGCCAAATCCTCAGAGAGGAAGATTCGTCCATGGCCCATGAGGCCTCCCCGACATTCCACGGCCATCACTGATACAAAATCCAGAGACAAAAGCCTGAGCAATCGCCACAGACTCGCACTTTCTTCATATCCTGTAGAGTTCTTCTCATGGTTTGTAGATCGGGCCTGCCATACCTACGTCCCCAAACCTAAGCTGAGTTTGTGTTTTCAGACTTCTGTCCTCAAAGTCTTGGGCCACACACCCTCCAGGCTGGGCCCCTGGAGCCACACATTAGGACTGTGCCTACCAATCGATGGGAATTCTGCCCATTCCATGGTCCAAAATCGTACAAATTAGGAGAAACCTCCAACGACCCTTAGGCCATCCCAATAGTGTGGGTCACCCGGAACAAACAAGGGGTGTCTGACACCAGCTGATAATCGACCTCCACTCATACCATAGATGGATGTCCCCAGAGAAGAAGATTGAACCAGACAGGACCCTAGGCCATAATAGGATCCATTGCTCTGGGTTACAGGCATGTGTCCTCAAAAGCCTGATTCCAATACGAGCATAGGGGTTTTCCTGAGGCACCCATGAGAACTCATCTCGTCTCCACAAGTAAACCTGTGCATGGGAGCCATGTCCAAAGCTTAGGAAAGTACTTCAGGTTGCCGGTGCCACCGCCCCATTCCAAGGCCCTCATGGACACAAAAACACATTAGGACACATCCTCAGGAAAGTCCATTTCAACTCAGCCACCGAGGTTGCTCCCGCAGAGCCATCAGATCTAAACTGTCTTGTTGCTAGGAGACAATTGGAATGCGAGGCGGGCTTCCCAGGCATCCATCCGCGAACGGTGCTCTGGAGTCATTCCATATGGGATGTCCTGGAGCTGTCCAACAGGTCTCAATTGTCCGGAAGAAGGAATCCTGGAAGGGGGCATCCCACAACTCCCAACGTGGGAAAACCTCAATGGTCTCGAGATTCCGCTCCCTTCATGAAGCGGCCGTCATGCTCAGAAACTCCCACCTGAGCCAACGTCTGATCCTCGCCCTGACTTCAGATGCATGAGATATTGGTTCAGATCTGCAGGGGGTACCTGCCGTGCCCTCGCCCTGAAACCCAAGTCTAGGTTGTCTTCTCAGACTTCCATCCACACACTCCTGGCCCCAAAGCCCTCAAGTTTGGCAATTCCGGACCCACAATGCAGCACTCTGCCTGCCCTCTAGAGAAAAAAATGATTGCCTCATGAGCTTCCCAGGCACCTTAAATGAGGGTAAACCTACACAGCACTCGACTTTACCCAAATTATATAGTCTATCCTGGGCACTAATGCACTGTCGAACACATCCTGAGCCCGGACCTCCTGACGAACACCCAGAAAGCTGACCGCACACTGAGCACATAAAACCCGCCATGGCCTTAGGTCATCATCTCTTCCCTACCTCAGTTTTCAGGCTTCAGAACCGAGACCTTATGTCCAATCACTGCCCAGGGGTGAGTCTGATGCAGAAATCAGAACTCCTCCTTACCCATGGCAAGAACCCTTGTGGTTGGCACGTTGTCCAACGATCAGTGTAGGAGAAACCCTGAGGCCCCGCCCATTCTTGAGTGCGACGATGGCATACACACGCATTGTGACCCTCAGCATGAGTCCTGTCCTCTAGTAAGTCCTCTCAGTGGCTGGACCATTAGATGTCATAATGGGCTTGACATGTCCCTAGGCCCCAATTTTTAACCAGATTTCTGATTGTCCAGTCGCCCCTCCTAGGGCTCTACTCTGAAATCCCTCATTTGGTGGGACACCTGAGGTTAAAAAAGAAAACAACAACAACAACAAAATAAAACGGACTTCTTCCAGCCCGCAGAATGAACCCAAACTCTTTGGACGGGGCCAAACCACCAGAGAGTAAGACTCGTCCATTTCCCATGAAGTCACCCAGAAATTCCACGACCATGAGTGACACGATATCCCGAGACAAAAACTTGAGCAGGAGCCTCACACTCGCCCTTCTTTCAAATCCCGAAAAGTTCTCCTCATGGTCTGTAGATCAGTCCTGCCATACCTATGACCTGAAACATAAGCCGAGTTTGTGTTTTCAGACAACAGTCCAAAAAGGGCTGGACTACACAACCTACAGGCTCAGGCCCCTGGAGCCAAACCTGAGGACTGTACTTGCCCTCTCCAAGGGAATTGTGTGTGCCCATTCCAATGGCCACAACCCTTCTAATAGGATAAACCTCCAAAGTCCCTGATATATCTCAATAGTGGTAGCTTCCCAGGAAAAACAGGGGCAATCTGAGCCCAAATGAGCCCCTACCTGCACTCAGACCCATAGACAGATGTCCTCAGAGGTAAAAAGGAAAGAACAGGCCCCTAGGCACTAATCAGATCCATTGCTTTGTTTTCCAGGCATCTCTCCTCAGAGGCCTGGATTTCAAAAGCAGCATATAGCTGTTTCTTGTTTCACCCATCAGAAAACATCTCATCTACACATGGGAAACTTGCACGTTGGAGCTGTGTCAAAGCCTCTGTTTAGGAGAACCCTTTAGGGCCCCAGAGCCACCGCTTCATTCCAAGGTCTCCATAGACACAAAAGCACATTCGGACCCATCCCCAGGGGTGTGCATTTCAACTCAGCATCCTCGGTAGCTCCCCACAGATCCAGGAGATCTAAACTGTCTTGTTGCTAGGAGACAATTGGAATGTGAGGTGGGCTACCCAGCCATCCATCCTTAGAACCCTGCTCAGAATCATTGGCCTGGAGCCAAACAACAGGTCTCAATTGTCCTGCCGAAGACTCTCTGCAGTTTGGAGCTTCTCACAACTCCCATCATGGGAAAACCCCCATGGCCTCGTGATGCCCCCCCATTCATGAAGGGGCCATCAGGGACAGAAACTCCAATCTGAGCGATCGTCTGATCCTCGCCCTGACTTCAGATGCACGAGATCTCGATTCAGGTCTGTAGATTGTGCCTGCCATGGCCTCACCCAGAAACCTAAGCCTAGCTTGTGTTCTCAGACTTTTGTCGTCAGACTACTGGCCCACAAGGCCTCCAGTTTGGCAATCCAGAACTACAATGCAGCACTCTGCCTGCCTTCCAGATAAAAAACGTTGTCCTCTGGGGCTACCCAGTAACGCCAAATGAGGATCAACCTGCACCGACCTTGGCTGTACCCCAAATACATAGGCTGACCAGGGCACTAATGCCCTTTCTGACACAGCCTGAGCCTGGACCCCCTGGACCCTTCCAGACAGCTGGCCGCACACTGAGCACATCGAGCCGCCATGGCCTTAGGTCGTCATCTCTTCCCAACCTCGGTTTTAAGGTTTCAGAACCTAGACCTTATCTCCAATCACTGTCCATGTTGAAGGTGATGCAGAAATCAGAACTCCTTCCCCATGGCAAGAAACCTTGTGGTTCGCATGTTGTCCAACGTTCAGTGTCATTGAAACCAGTGTGTCCCATGAGGCCCCGCACATGCTCGCGGGCCACCTTGGTCACAAACACACATTGTGACCCTCAGGCTGAGCCCAGTCCTCAAGTAAGGCCACTCAGTGGCTGGATGAAGAGATAGCATATTGGGCTTGCCATGCCCCTAGGCCCCAATTTTTAACCATACTTCGGGTTGTCCCTTCAGTCTTCCCCACGGCTTTGCTTTGGAATTCCTCTTTTGATGGGACACCTGAGGTAACAAAACTGAAATGAGTCCTCCCATCCCACAGATTGACGAAAAGCAATTGGGAATCGGGCCAAATCCTCAGAGAGGAAGATTCGTCCATGGCCCATGAGGCCTCCCCGACATTCCACGGCCATCACTGATACAAAATCCAGAGACAAAAGCCTGAGCAATCACCACAGACTCGCACTTTCTTCATATCCTGTAGAGTTCTTCTCATGGTTTGTAGATCGGGCCTGCCATACCTACGTCCCCAAACCTAAGCTGAGTTTGTGTTTTCAGACTTCTGTCCTCAAAGTCTTGGGCCACACACCCTCCAGGCTGGGCCCCTGGAGCCACACATTAGGACTGTGCCTACCAATCCATGGGAATTCTGCCCATTCCATGGTCCAAAATCGTACAAATTAGGAGAAACCTCCAACGACCCTTAGGCCATCCCAATAGTGTGGGTCACCCGGAACAAACAAGGGGTGTCTGACACCAGCTGATAATCGACCTCCACTCATACCATAGATGGATGTCCCCAGAGAAGAAGATTGAACCAGACAGGACCCTAGGCCATAATAGGATCCATTGCTATGGGTTACAGGCATGTGTCCTCAAAAGCCTGATTCCAATACGAGCATAGGGGTTTTCCTGAGGCACCCATCAGAACTCATCTCGTCTCCACAAGTAAACCTGTGCATGGGAGCCATGTCCAAAGCTTAGGAAAGTACTTCAGGTTGCCGGTGCCACCGCCCCATTCCAAGGCCCTCATGGACACAAAAACACATTAGGACACATCCTCAGGAAAGTCCATTTCAACTCAGCCACCGAGGTTGCTCCCGCAGAGCCATCAGATCTAAACTGTCTTGTTGCTAGGAGACAATTGGAATGCGAGGCGGGCTTCCCAGGCATCCATCCGCGAACGGTGCTCTGGAGTCATTCCATATGGGATGTCCTGGAGCTGTCCAACAGGTCTCAATTGTCCGGAAGAAGGAATCCTGGAAGGGGGCATCCCACAACTCCCAACGTGGGAAAACCTCAATGGTCTCGAGATTCCGCTCCCTTCATGAAGCGGCCGTCATGCTCAGAAACTCCCACCTGAGCCAACGTCTGATCCTCGCCCTGACTTCAGATGCATGAGATATTGGTTCAGACCTGCAGGGGGTACCTGCCGTGCCCTCGCCCTGAAACCCAAGTCTAGCTTGTCTTCTCAGACTTCCATCCTCACACTCCTGGCCCCAAAGCCCTCAAGTTTGGCAATTCCGGACCCACAATGCAGCACTCTGCCTGCCCTCTAGAGAAAAAAATGATTGCCTCATGAGCTGCCCAGGCACCTTAAATGAGGGTAAACCTACACAGCACTCGACTTTACCCAAATTATATAGTCTAACCTGGGCACTAATGCACTGTCGAACACATCCTGAGCCCGGACCTCCTGACCAACACCCAGAAAGCTGACCGCACACTGAGCACATAAAACCCGCCATGGCCTTAGGTCATCATCTCTTCCCTACCTCAGTTTTCAGGCTTCAGAACCGAGACCTTATCTCCAATCACTGCCCAGGGGTGAGTCTGATGCAGAAATCAGAACTCCTCCTTACCCATGGCAAGAACCCTTGTGGTTGGCACGTTGTCCAACGATCAGTGTAGGAGAAACCCTGAGGCCCCGCCCATTCTTGAGTGCGACGAGGGCATACACACGCATTGTGACCCTCAGCATGAGTCCTGTCCTCTAGTAAGTCCTCTCAGTGGCTGGACCATTAGATGTCATAATGGGCTTGACATGTCCCTAGGCCCCAATTTTTAACCAGATTTCTGATTGTCCAGTCGCCCCTCCTAGGGCTCTACTCTGAAATCCCTCATTTGGTGGGACACCTGAGGTTAAAAAAGAAAACAACAACAACAACAACAACAAAATAAAACGGACTTCTTCCAGCCCACAGAATGAACCCAAACTCTTTGGACGGGGCCAAACCACCAGAGAGTAAGACTCGTCCATTTCCCATGAAGTCACCCAGAAATTCCACGACCATGAGTGACACGATATCCCGAGACAAAAACTTGAGCAGGAGCCTCACACTCGCCCTTCTTTCAAATCCCGAAAAGTTCTCCTCATGGTCTGTAGATCAGTCCTGCCATACCTATGACCTGAAACATAAGCCGAGTTTGTGTTTTCAGACAACTGTCCAAAAAGGGCTGGACTACACAACCTACAGGCTCAGGCCCCTGGAGCCAAACCTGAGGACTGTACTTGCCCTCTCCAAGGGAATTGTGTGTGCCCATTCCATTGGCCACAACCCTTCTAATAGGATAAACCTCCAAAGTCCCTGATATATCTCAATAGTGGTAGCTTCCCAGGAAAAACAGGGGCAATCTGAGCCCAAATGAGCCCCTACCTGCACTCAGACCCATAGACAGATGTCCTCAGAGGTAAAAAGGAAAGAACAGGCCCCTAGGCACTAATCAGATCCATTGCTTTGGTTTCCAGGCATCTCTCCTCAGAGGCCTGGATTTCAAAAGCAGGATATAGCTGTTTCTTGTTTCACCCATCAGAAAACATCTCATCTACACATGGGAAACTTGCACGTTGGAGCTGTGTCAAAGCCTCTGTTTAGGAGAACCCTTTAGGGCCCCAGAGCCACCGCTTCATTCCAAGGTCTCCATAGACACAAAAGCACATTCGGACCCATCCCCATGGGTGTGCATTTCAACTCAGCATCCTCGGTAGCTCCCCACAGATCCAGGAGATCTAAACTGTCTTGTTGCTAGGAGACAATTGGAATGCGAGGTGGGCTACCCAGCCATCCATCCTTAGAACCCTGATCAGAATCATTGGCCTGGAGCCAAACAACAGGTCTCAATTGTCCTGCCGAAGACTCTCTGCAGTTTGGAGCTTCTCACAACTCCCATCATGGGAAAACCCCCATGGCCTCGTGATGCCCCCCCATTCATGAAGGGGCCATCAGGGACAGAAACTCCAACCTGAGCGATCGTCTGATCCTCGCCCTGACTTCAGATGCACGAGATCTCGATTCAGGTCTGTAGATTGTGCCTGCCATGGCCTCACCCAGAAACCTAAGCCTAGCTTGTGTTCTCAGACTTTTGTCGTCAGACTACTGGCCCACAAGGCCTCCAGTTTGGCAATCCAGAACTACAATGCAGCACTCTGCCTGCCCTCCAGATAAAAAACGTTGTCCTCTGGGGCTACCCAGTAACCCCAAATGAGGATCAACCTGCACCGACCTTGGCTGTACCCCAAATACATAGGCTGACCAGGGCACTAATGCCCTTTCTGACACAGCCTGAGCCTGGACCCCCTGGCCCCTTCCAGACAGCTGGCCGCACACTGAGCACATCGAGCCGCCATGGCCTTAGGTCGTCATCTCTTCCCAACCTCGGTTTTCAGGTTTCAGAACCTAGACCTTATCTCCAATCACTGTCCATGTTGAAGGTGATGCAGAAATCAGAACTCCTTCCCCATGGCAAGAAACCTTGTGGTTGGCATGTTGTCCAACGTTCAGTGTCGTTGAAACCAGTGTGTCCCATGAGGCCCCGCCCATGCTCGCGGGCCACCTTGGTCACAAACACACATTGTGACCCTCAGGCTGAGCCCAGTCCTCAAGTAAGGCCACTCAGTGGCTGGATGAAGAGATAGCATATTGGGCTTGCCATGCCCCTAGGCCCCAATTTTTAACCATACTTCGGGTTGTCCCTTCAGTCTTCCCCACGGCTTGGCTTTGGAATTCCTCTTTTGGTGGGACACCTGAGGTAACAAAACTGAAATGAGTCCTCCCATCCCACAGATTGACGAAAAGCAATTGGGAATCGGGCCAAATCCTCAGAGAGGAAGATTCGTCCATGGCCCATGAGGCCTCCCCGACATTCCACAGCCATCACTGATACAAAATCCAGAGACAAAAGCCTGAGCAATCGCCACAGACTCGCACTTTCTTCATATCCTGTAGAGTTCTTCTCATGGTTTGTAGATCGGGCCTGCCATACCTACGTCCCCAAACCTAAGCTGAGTTTGTGTTTTCAGACTTCTGTCCTCAAAGTCTTGGGCCACACACCCTCCAGGCTGGGCCCCTGGAGCCACACATTAGGACTGTGCCTACCAATCCATGGGAATTCTGCCCATTCCATGGTCCAAAATCGTACAAATTAGGAGAAACCTCCAACGACCCTTAGGCCATCCCAATAGTGTGGGTCACCCGGAACAAACAAGGGGTGTCTGACACCAGCTGATAATCGACCTCCACTCATACCATAGATGGATGTCCCCAGAGAAGAAGATTGAACCAGACAGGACCCTAGGCCATAATAGGATCCATTGCTATGGGTTACAGGCATGTGTCCTCAAAAGCCTGATTCCAATACGAGCATAGGGGTTTTCCTGAGGCACCCATCAGAACTCATCTCGTCTCCACAAGTAAACCTGTGCATGGGAGCCATGTCCAAAGCTTAGGAAAGTACTTCAGGTTGCCGGTGCCACCGCCCCATTCCAAGGCCCTCATGGACACAAAAACACATTAGGACACATCCTCAGGAAAGTCCATTTCAACTCAGCCACCGAGGTTGCTCCCGCAGAGCCATCAGATCTAAACTGTCTTGTTGCTAGGAGACAATTGGAATGCGAGGCGGGCTTCCCAGGCATCCATCCGCGAACGGTGCTCTGGAGTCATTCCATATGGGATGTCCTGGAGCTGTCCAACAGGTCTCAATTGTCCGGAAGAAGGAATCCTGGAAGGGGGCATCCCACAACTCCCAACGTGGGAAAACCTCAATGGTCTCGAGATTCCGCCCCCTTCATGAAGCGGCCGTCATGCTCAGAAACTCCCACCTGAGCCAACGTCTGATCCTCGCCCTGACTTCAGATGCATGAGATATTGGTTCAGACCTGCAGGGGGTACCTGCCGTGCCCTCGCCCTGAAACCCAAGTCTAGCTTGTCTTCTCAGACTTCCATCCTCACACTCCTGGCCCCAAAGCCCTCAAGTTTGGCAATTCCGGACCCACAATGCAGCACTCTGCCTGCCCTCTAGAGAAAAAAATGATTGCCTCATGAGCTGCCCAGGCACCTTAAATGAGGGTAAACCTACACAGCACTCGAGTTTACCCAAATTATATAGTCTAACCTGGGCACTAATGCACTGTCGAACACATCCTGAGCCCGGACCTCCTGACCAACACCCAGAAAGCTGACCGCACACTGAGCACATAAAACCCGCCATGGCCTTAGGTCATCATCTCTTCCCTACCTCAGTTTTCAGGCTTCAGAACCGAAACCTTATCTCCAATCACTGCCCAGGGGTGAGTCTGATGCAGAATTCAGAACTCCTCCTTACCCATGGCAAGAACACTTGTGGTTGGCACGTTGTCCAACGATCAGTGTAGGAGAAACCCTGAGGCCCCGCCCATTCTTGAGTGCGACGAGGGCATACACACGCATTGTGACCCTCAGCATGAGTCCTGTCCTCTAGTAAGTCCTCTCAGTGGCTGGATCATTAGATGTCATAATGGGCTTGACATGTCCCTAGGCCCCAATTTTTAACCAGATTTCTGATTGTCCAGTCGCCCCTCCTAGGGCTCTACTCTGAAATCCCTCATTTGGTGGGACACCTGAGGTTAAAAAAGAAAACAACAACAACAACAAAATAAAACGGACTTCTTCCAGCCCACAGAATGAACCCAAACTCTTTGGACGGGGCCAAACCACCAGAGAGTAAGACCCGTCCATTTCCCATGAAGTCACCCAGAAAATCCACGACCATGAGTGACACGATATCCCGAGACAAAAACTTGAGTAGGAACCTCACACTCGCCCTTCTTTCAAATCCCGAAAAGTTCTCCTCATGGTCTGTAGATCAGTCCTGCCATACCTATGACCTGAAACATAAGCCGAGTTTGTGTTTTCAGACAACTGTCCAAAAAGGGCTGGACGACACAACCTACAGGCTCAGGCCCCTGGAGCCAAAACTGAGGACTGTACTTGCCCTCTCCAAGGGAATTGTGTGTGCCCATTCCATTGGCCACAACCCTTCTAATAGGATAAACCTCCAAAGTCCCTGATATATCTCAATAGTGGTAGCTTCCCAGGAAAAACAGGGGCAATCTGAGCCCAAATGAGCCCCTACCTGCACTCAGACCCATAGACAGATGTCCTCAGAGGTAAAAAGGAAAGAACAGGCCCCTAGGCACTAATCAGATCCATTGCTTTGGTTTCCAGGCATCTCTCCTCAGAGGCCTGGATTTCAAAAGCAGGATATAGCTGTTTCTTGTTTCACCCATCAGAAAACATCTCATCTACACATGGGAAACTTGCACGTTGGAGCTGTGTCAAAGCCTCTGTTTAGGAGAACCCTTTAGGGCCCCAGAGCCACCGCTTCATTCCAAGGTCTCCATAGACACAAAAGCACATTCGGACCCATCCCCAGGGGTGTGCATTTCAACTCAGCATCCTCGGTAGCTCCCCACAGATCCAGGAGATCTAAACTGTCTTGTTGCTAGGAGACAATTGGAATGCGAGGTGGGCTACCCAGCCATCCATCCTTAGAACCCTGATCAGAATCATTGGCCTGGAGCCAAACAACAGGTCTCAATTGTCCTGCCGAAGACTCTCTGCAGTTTGGAGCTTCTCACAACTCCCATCATGGGAAAACCCCCATGGCCTCGTGATGCCCCCCCATTCATGAAGGGGCCATCAGGGACAGAAACTCCAACCTGAGCGATCGTCTGATCCTCGCCCTGACTTCAGATGCACGAGATCTCGATTCAGGTCTGTAGATTGTGCCTGCCATGGCCTCACCCAGAAACCTAAGCCTAGCTTGTGTTCTCAGACTTTTGTCGTCAGACTACTGGCCCACAAGGCCTCCAGTTTGGCAATCCAGAACTACAATGCAGCACTCTGCCTGCCCTCCAGATAAAAAACGTTGTCCTCTGGGGCTACCCAGTAACCCCAAATGAGGATCAACCTGCACCGACCTTGGCTGTACCCCAAATACATAGGCTGACCAGGGCACTAATGCCCTTTCTGACACAGCCTGAGCCTGGACCCCCTGGCCCCTCCCAGACAGCTGGCCGCACACTGAGCACATCGAGCCGCCATGGCCTTAGGTCGTCATCTCTTCCCAACCTCGGTTTTCAGGTTTCAGAATCTAGACCTTATCTCCAATCACTGTCCATGTTGAAGGTGATGCAGAAATCAGAACTCCTTCCCCATGGCAAGAAACCTTGTGGTTGGCATGTTGTCCAACGTTCAGTGTCGTTGAAACCAGTGTGTCCCATGAGGCCCCGCCCATGCTCGCGGGCCACCTTGGTCACAAACACACATTGTGAGCCTCAGGCTGAGCCCAGTCCTCAAGTAAGGCCACTCAGTGGCTGGATGAAGAGATAGCATATTGGGCTTGCCATGCCCCTAGGCCCCAATTTTTAACCATACTTCGGGTTGTCCCTTCAGTCTTCCCCACGGCTTGGCTTTGGAATTCCTCTTTTGGTGGGACACCTGAGGTAACAAAACTGAAATGAGTCCTCCCATCCCACAGATTGACGAAAAGCAATTGGGAATCGGGCCAAATCCTCAGAGAGGAAGATTCGTCCATGGCCCATGAGGCCTCCCCGACATTCCACAGCCATCACTGATACAAAATCCAGAGACAAAAGCCTGAGCAATCGCCACAGACTCGCACTTTCTTCATATCCTGTAGAGTTCTTCTCATGGTTTGTAGATCGGGCCTGCCATACCTACGTCCCCAAACCTAAGCTGAGTTTGTGTTTTCAGACTTCTGTCCTCAAAGTCTTGGGCCACACACCCTCCAGGCTGGGCCCCTGGAGCCACACATTAGGACTGTGCCTACCAATCCATGGGAATTCTGCCCATTCCATGGTCCAAAATCGTACAAATTAGGAGAAACCTCCAACGACCCTTAGGCCATCCCAATAGTGTGGGTCACCCGGAACAAACAAGGGGTGTCTGACACCAGCTGATAATCGACCTCCACTCATACCATAGATGGATGTCCCCAGAGAAGAAGATTGAACCAGACAGGACCCTAGGCCATAATAGGATCCATTGCTATGGGTTACAGGCATGTGTCCTCAAAAGCCTGATTCCAATACGAGCATAGGGGTTTTCCTGAGGCACCCATCAGAACTCATCTCGTCTCCACAAGTAAACCTGTGCATGGGAGCCATGTCCAAAGCTTAGGAAAGTACTTCAGGTTGCCGGTGCCACCGCCCCATTCCAAGGCCCTCATGGACACAAAAACACATTAGGACACATCCTCAGGAAAGTCCATTTCAACTCAGCCACCGAGGTTGCTCCCGCAGAGCCATCAGATCTAAACTGTCTTGTTGCTAGGAGACAATTGGAATGCGAGGCGGGCTTCCCAGGCATCCATCCGCGAACGGTGCTCTGGAGTCATTCCATATGGGATGTCCTGGAGCTGTCCAACAGGTCTCAATTGTCCGGAAGAAGGAATCCTGGAAGGGGGCATCCCACAACTCCCAACGTGGGAAAACCTCAATGGTCTCGAGATTCCGCTCCCTTCATGAAGCGGCCGTCATGCTCAGAAACTCCCACCTGAGCCAACGTCTGATCCTCGCCCTGACTTCAGATGCATGAGATATTGGTTCAGACCTGCAGGGGGTACCTGCCGTGCCCTCGCCCTGAAACCCAAGTCTAGCTTGTCTTCTCAGACTTCCATCCTCACACTCCTGGCCCCAAAGCCCTCAAGTTTGGCAATTCCGGACCCACAATGCAGCACTCTGCCTGCCCTCTAGAGAAAAAAATGATTGCCTCATGAGCTGCCCAGGCACCTTAAATGAGGGTAAACCTACACAGCACTCGACTTTACCCAAATTATATAGTCTAACCTGGGCACTAATGCACTGTCGAACACATCCTGAGCCCGGACCTCCTGACCAACACCCAGAAAGCTGACCGCACACTGAGCACATAAAACCCGCCATGGCCTTAGGTCATCATCTCTTCCCTACCTCAGTTTTCAGGCTTCAGAACCGAGACCTTATCTCCAATCACTGCCCAGGGGTGAGTCTGATGCAGAAATCAGAACTCCTCCTTACCCATGGCAAGAACCCTTGTGGTTGGCACGTTGTCCAACGATCAGTGTAGGAGAAACCCTGAGGCCCCGCCCATTCTTGAGTGCGACGAGGGCATACACACGCATTGTGACCCTCAGCATGAGTCCTGTCCTCTAGTAAGTCCTCTCAGTGGCTGGACCATTAGATGTCATAATGGGCTTGACATGTCCCTAGGCCCCAATTTTTAACCAGATTTCTGATTGTCCAGTCGCCCCTCCTAGGGCTCTACTCTGAAATCCCTCATTTGGTGGGACACCTGAGGTTAAAAAAGAAAACAACAACAACAACAACAACAAAATAAAACGGACTTCTTCCAGCCCACAGAATGAACCCAAACTCTTTGGACGGGGCCAAACCACCAGAGAGTAAGACTCGTCCATTTCCCATGAAGTCACCCAGAAATTCCACGACCATGAGTGACACGATATCCCGAGACAAAAACTTGAGCAGGAGCCTCACACTCGCCCTTCTTTCAAATCCCGAAAAGTTCTCCTCATGGTCTGTAGATCAGTCCTGCCATACCTATGACCTGAAACATAAGCCGAGTTTGTGTTTTCAGACAACTGTCCAAAAAGGGCTGGACTACACAACCTACAGGCTCAGGCCCCTGGAGCCAAACCTGAGGACTGTACTTGCCCTCTCCAAGGGAATTGTGTGTGCCCATTCCATTGGCCACAACCCTTCTAATAGGATAAACCTCCAAAGTCCCTGATATATCTCAATAGTGGTAGCTTCCCAGGAAAAACAGGGGCAATCTGAGCCCAAATGAGCCCCTACCTGCACTCAGACCCATAGACAGATGTCCTCAGAGGTAAAAAGGAAAGAACAGGCCCCTAGGCACTAATCAGATCCATTGCTTTGGTTTCCAGGCATCTCTCCTCAGAGGCCTGGATTTCAAAAGCAGGATATAGCTGTTTCTTGTTTCACCCATCAGAAAACATCTCATCTACACATGGGAAACTTGCACGTTGGAGCTGTGTCAAAGCCTCTGTTTAGGAGAACCCTTTAGGGCCCCAGAGCCACCGCTTCATTCCAAGGTCTCCATAGACACAAAAGCACATTCGGACCCATCCCCATGGGTGTGCATTTCAACTCAGCATCCTCGGTAGCTCCCCACAGATCCAGGAGATCTAAACTGTCTTGTTGCTAGGAGACAATTGGAATGCGAGGTGGGCTACCCAGCCATCCATCCTTAGAACCCTGATCAGAATCATTGGCCTGGAGCCAAACAACAGGTCTCAATTGTCCTGCCGAAGACTCTCTGCAGTTTGGAGCTTCTCACAACTCCCATCATGGGAAAACCCCCATGGCCTCGTGATGCCCCCCCATTCATGAAGGGGCCATCAGGGACAGAAACTCCAACCTGAGCGATCGTCTGATCCTCGCCCTGACTTCAGATGCACGAGATCTCGATTCAGGTCTGTAGATTGTGCCTGCCATGGCCTCACCCAGAAACCTAAGCCTAGCTTGTGTTCTCAGACTTTTGTCGTCAGACTACTGGCCCACAAGGCCTCCAGTTTGGCAATCCAGAACTACAATGCAGCACTCTGCCTGCCCTCCAGATAAAAAACGTTGTCCTCTGGGGCTACCCAGTAACCCCAAATGAGGATCAACCTGCACCGACCTTGGCTGTACCCCAAATACATAGGCTGACCAGGGCACTAATGCCCTTTCTGACACAGCCTGAGCCTGGACCCCCTGGCCCCTTCCAGACAGCTGGCCGCACACTGAGCACATCGAGCCGCCATGGCCTTAGGTCGTCATCTCTTCCCAACCTCGGTTTTCAGGTTTCAGAACCTAGACCTTATCTCCAATCACTGTCCATGTTGAAGGTGATGCAGAAATCAGAACTCCTTCCCCATGGCAAGAAACCTTGTGGTTGGCATGTTGTCCAACGTTCAGTGTCGTTGAAACCAGTGTGTCCCATGAGGCCCCGCCCATGCTCGCGGGCCACCTTGGTCACAAACACACATTGTGACCCTCAGGCTGAGCCCAGTCCTCAAGTAAGGCCACTCAGTGGCTGGATGAAGAGATAGCATATTGGGCTTGCCATGCCCCTAGGCCCCAATTTTTAACCATACTTCGGGTTGTCCCTTCAGTCTTCCCC
This sequence comes from Mustela nivalis, assembly GCF_964662115.1. Lineage (NCBI taxonomy): Eukaryota > Metazoa > Chordata > Mammalia > Carnivora > Mustelidae > Mustela > Mustela nivalis. The sequence goes on along the minus strand of NW_028134564.1, from coordinate 28,832 downwards.
ACGGCTTGGCTTTGGAATTCCTCTTTTGGTGGGACACCTGAGGTAACAAAACTGAAATGAGTCCTCCCATCCCACAGATTGACGAAAAGCAATTGGGAATCGGGCCAAATCCTCAGAGAGGAAGATTCGTCCATGGCCCATGAGGCCTCCCCGACATTCCACAGCCATCACTGATACAAAATCCAGAGACAAAAGCCTGAGCAATCGCCACAGACTCGCACTTTCTTCATATCCTGTAGAGTTCTTCTCATGGTTTGTAGATCGGGCCTGCCATACCTACGTCCCCAAACCTAAGCTGAGTTTGTGTTTTCAGACTTCTGTCCTCAAAGTCTTGGGCCACACACCCTCCAGGCTGGGCCCCTGGAGCCACACATTAGGACTGTGCCTACCAATCCATGGGAATTCTGCCCATTCCATGGTCCAAAATCGTACAAATTAGGAGAAACCTCCAACGACCCTTAGGCCATCCCAATAGTGTGGGTCACCCGGAACAAACAAGGGGTGTCTGACACCAGCTGATAATCGACCTCCACTCATACCATAGATGGATGTCCCCAGAGAAGAAGATTGAACCAGACAGGACCCTAGGCCATAATAGGATCCATTGCTATGGGTTACAGGCATGTGTCCTCAAAAGCCTGATTCCAATACGAGCATAGGGGTTTTCCTGAGGCACCCATCAGAACTCATCTCGTCTCCACAAGTAAACCTGTGCATGGGAGCCATGTCCAAAGCTTAGGAAAGTACTTCAGGTTGCCGGTGCCACCGCCCCATTCCAAGGCCCTCATGGACACAAAAACACATTAGGACACATCCTCAGGAAAGTCCATTTCAACTCAGCCACCGAGGTTGCTCCCGCAGAGCCATCAGATCTAAACTGTCTTGTTGCTAGGAGACAATTGGAATGCGAGGCGGGCTTCCCAGGCATCCATCCGCGAACGGTGCTCTGGAGTCATTCCATATGGGATGTCCTGGAGCTGTCCAACAGGTCTCAATTGTCCGGAAGAAGGAATCCTGGAAGGGGGCATCCCACAACTCCCAACGTGGGAAAACCTCAATGGTCTCGAGATTCCGCCCCCTTCATGAAGCGGCCGTCATGCTCAGAAACTCCCACCTGAGCCAACGTCTGATCCTCGCCCTGACTTCAGATGCATGAGATATTGGTTCAGACCTGCAGGGGGTACCTGCCGTGCCCTCGCCCTGAAACCCAAGTCTAGCTTGTCTTCTCAGACTTCCATCCTCACACTCCTGGCCCCAAAGCCCTCAAGTTTGGCAATTCCGGACCCACAATGCAGCACTCTGCCTGCCCTCTAGAGAAAAAAATGATTGCCTCATGAGCTGCCCAGGCACCTTAAATGAGGGTAAACCTACACAGCACTCGAGTTTACCCAAATTATATAGTCTAACCTGGGCACTAATGCACTGTCGAACACATCCTGAGCCCGGACCTCCTGACCAACACCCAGAAAGCTGACCGCACACTGAGCACATAAAACCCGCCATGGCCTTAGGTCATCATCTCTTCCCTACCTCAGTTTTCAGGCTTCAGAACCGAAACCTTATCTCCAATCACTGCCCAGGGGTGAGTCTGATGCAGAATTCAGAACTCCTCCTTACCCATGGCAAGAACACTTGTGGTTGGCACGTTGTCCAACGATCAGTGTAGGAGAAACCCTGAGGCCCCGCCCATTCTTGAGTGCGACGAGGGCATACACACGCATTGTGACCCTCAGCATGAGTCCTGTCCTCTAGTAAGTCCTCTCAGTGGCTGGATCATTAGATGTCATAATGGGCTTGACATGTCCCTAGGCCCCAATTTTTAACCAGATTTCTGATTGTCCAGTCGCCCCTCCTAGGGCTCTACTCTGAAATCCCTCATTTGGTGGGACACCTGAGGTTAAAAAAGAAAACAACAACAACAACAAAATAAAACGGACTTCTTCCAGCCCACAGAATGAACCCAAACTCTTTGGACGGGGCCAAACCACCAGAGAGTAAGACCCGTCCATTTCCCATGAAGTCACCCAGAAAATCCACGACCATGAGTGACACGATATCCCGAGACAAAAACTTGAGTAGGAACCTCACACTCGCCCTTCTTTCAAATCCCGAAAAGTTCTCCTCATGGTCTGTAGATCAGTCCTGCCATACCTATGACCTGAAACATAAGCCGAGTTTGTGTTTTCAGACAACTGTCCAAAAAGGGCTGGACGACACAACCTACAGGCTCAGGCCCCTGGAGCCAAAACTGAGGACTGTACTTGCCCTCTCCAAGGGAATTGTGTGTGCCCATTCCATTGGCCACAACCCTTCTAATAGGATAAACCTCCAAAGTCCCTGATATATCTCAATAGTGGTAGCTTCCCAGGAAAAACAGGGGCAATCTGAGCCCAAATGAGCCCCTACCTGCACTCAGACCCATAGACAGATGTCCTCAGAGGTAAAAAGGAAAGAACAGGCCCCTAGGCACTAATCAGATCCATTGCTTTGGTTTCCAGGCATCTCTCCTCAGAGGCCTGGATTTCAAAAGCAGGATATAGCTGTTTCTTGTTTCACCCATCAGAAAACATCTCATCTACACATGGGAAACTTGCACGTTGGAGCTGTGTCAAAGCCTCTGTTTAGGAGAACCCTTTAGGGCCCCAGAGCCACCGCTTCATTCCAAGGTCTCCATAGACACAAAAGCACATTCGGACCCATCCCCAGGGGTGTGCATTTCAACTCAGCATCCTCGGTAGCTCCCCACAGATCCAGGAGATCTAAACTGTCTTGTTGCTAGGAGACAATTGGAATGCGAGGTGGGCTACCCAGCCATCCATCCTTAGAACCCTGATCAGAATCATTGGCCTGGAGCCAAACAACAGGTCTCAATTGTCCTGCCGAAGACTCTCTGCAGTTTGGAGCTTCTCACAACTCCCATCATGGGAAAACCCCCATGGCCTCGTGATGCCCCCCCATTCATGAAGGGGCCATCAGGGACAGAAACTCCAACCTGAGCGATCGTCTGATCCTCGCCCTGACTTCAGATGCACGAGATCTCGATTCAGGTCTGTAGATTGTGCCTGCCATGGCCTCACCCAGAAACCTAAGCCTAGCTTGTGTTCTCAGACTTTTGTCGTCAGACTACTGGCCCACAAGGCCTCCAGTTTGGCAATCCAGAACTACAATGCAGCACTCTGCCTGCCCTCCAGATAAAAAACGTTGTCCTCTGGGGCTACCCAGTAACCCCAAATGAGGATCAACCTGCACCGACCTTGGCTGTACCCCAAATACATAGGCTGACCAGGGCACTAATGCCCTTTCTGACACAGCCTGAGCCTGGACCCCCTGGCCCCTCCCAGACAGCTGGCCGCACACTGAGCACATCGAGCCGCCATGGCCTTAGGTCGTCATCTCTTCCCAACCTCGGTTTTCAGGTTTCAGAATCTAGACCTTATCTCCAATCACTGTCCATGTTGAAGGTGATGCAGAAATCAGAACTCCTTCCCCATGGCAAGAAACCTTGTGGTTGGCATGTTGTCCAACGTTCAGTGTCGTTGAAACCAGTGTGTCCCATGAGGCCCCGCCCATGCTCGCGGGCCACCTTGGTCACAAACACACATTGTGAGCCTCAGGCTGAGCCCAGTCCTCAAGTAAGGCCACTCAGTGGCTGGATGAAGAGATAGCATATTGGGCTTGCCATGCCCCTAGGCCCCAATTTTTAACCATACTTCGGGTTGTCCCTTCAGTCTTCCCCACGGCTTGGCTTTGGAATTCCTCTTTTGGTGGGACACCTGAGGTAACAAAACTGAAATGAGTCCTCCCATCCCACAGATTGACGAAAAGCAATTGGGAATCGGGCCAAATCCTCAGAGAGGAAGATTCGTCCATGGCCCATGAGGCCTCCCCGACATTCCACAGCCATCACTGATACAAAATCCAGAGACAAAAGCCTGAGCAATCGCCACAGACTCGCACTTTCTTCATATCCTGTAGAGTTCTTCTCATGGTTTGTAGATCGGGCCTGCCATACCTACGTCCCCAAACCTAAGCTGAGTTTGTGTTTTCAGACTTCTGTCCTCAAAGTCTTGGGCCACACACCCTCCAGGCTGGGCCCCTGGAGCCACACATTAGGACTGTGCCTACCAATCCATGGGAATTCTGCCCATTCCATGGTCCAAAACCGTACAAATTAGGAGAAACCTCCAACGACCCTTAGGCCATCCCAATAGTGTGGGTCACCCGGAACAAACAAGGGGTGTCTGACACCAGCTGATAATCGACCTCCACTCATACCATAGATGGATGTCCCCAGAGAAGAAGATTGAACCAGACAGGACCCTAGGCCATAATAGGATCCATTGCTATGGGTTACAGGCATGTGTCCTCAAAAGCCTGATTCCAATACGAGCATAGGGGTTTTCCTGAGGCACCCATCAGAACTCATCTCGTCTCCACAAGTAAACCTGTGCATGGGAGCCATGTCCAAAGCTTAGGAAAGTACTTCAGGTTGCCGGTGCCACCGCCCCATTCCAAGGCCCTCATGGACACAAAAACACATTAGGACACATCCTCAGGAAAGTCCATTTCAACTCAGCCACCGAGGTTGCTCCCGCAGAGCCATCAGATCTAAACTGTCTTGTTGCTAGGAGACAATTGGAATGCGAGGCGGGCTTCCCAGGCATCCATCCGCGAACGGTGCTCTGGAGTCATTCCATATGGGATGTCCTGGAGCTGTCCAACAGGTCTCAATTGTCCGGAAGAAGGAATCCTGGAAGGGGGCATCCCACAACTCCCAACGTGGGAAAACCTCAATGGTCTCGAGATTCCGCTCCCTTCATGAAGCGGCCGTCATGCTCAGAAACTCCCACCTGAGCCAACGTCTGATCCTCGCCCTGACTTCAGATGCATGAGATATTGGTTCAGACCTGCAGGGGGTACCTGCCGTGCCCTCGCCCTGAAACCCAAGTCTAGCTTGTCTTCTCAGACTTCCATCCTCACACTCCTGGCCCCAAAGCCCTCAAGTTTGGCAATTCCGGACCCACAATGCAGCACTCTGCCTGCCCTCTAGAGAAAAAAATGATTGCCTCATGAGCTGCCCAGGCACCTTAAATGAGGGTAAACCTACACAGCACTCGACTTTACCCAAATTATATAGTCTAACCTGGGCACTAATGCACTGTCGAACACATCCTGAGCCCGGACCTCCTGACCAACACCCAGAAAGCTGACCGCACACTGAGCACATAAAACCCGCCATGGCCTTAGGTCATCATCTCTTCCCTACCTCAGTTTTCAGGCTTCAGAACCGAGACCTTATCTCCAATCACTGCCCAGGGGTGAGTCTGATGCAGAAATCAGAACTCCTCCTTACCCATGGCAAGAACCCTTGTGGTTGGCACGTTGTCCAACGATCAGTGTAGGAGAAACCCTGAGGCCCCGCCCATTCTTGAGTGCGACGAGGGCATACACACGCATTGTGACCCTCAGCATGAGTCCTGTCCTCTAGTAAGTCCTCTCAGTGGCTGGACCATTAGATGTCATAATGGGCTTGACATGTCCCTAGGCCCCAATTTTTAACCAGATTTCTGATTGTCCAGTCGCCCCTCCTAGGGCTCTACTATGAAATCCCTCATTTGGTGGGACACCTGAGGTTAAAAAAGAAAACAACAACAACAACAACAACAAAATAAAACGGACTTCTTCCAGCCCACAGAATGAACCCAAACTCTTTGGACGGGGCCAAACCACCAGAGAGTAAGACTCGTCCATTTCCCATGAAGTCACCCAGAAATTCCACGACCATGAGTGACACGATATCCCGAGACAAAAACTTGAGCAGGAGCCTCACACTCGCCCTTCTTTCAAATCCCGAAAAGTTCTCCTCATGGTCTGTAGATCAGTCCTGCCATACCTATGACCTGAAACATAAGCCGAGTTTGTGTTTTCAGACAACTGTCCAAAAAGGGCTGGACGACACAACCTACAGGCTCAGGCCCCTGGAGCCAAACCTGAGGACTGTACTTGCCCTCTCCAAGGGAATTGTGTGTGACCATTCCAATGGCCACAATTCTTTTAATAGGATAAACCCCCAAAGTCCCTGATATATCTCAATAGTGGTAGCTTCCCAGGAAAAAGAGGGGCAATCTGAGCCCAAATGAGCCCCTACCTGCACTCAGACCCATAGACAGATGTCCTCAGAGGTAAAAAGGAAAGAACAGGCCCCTAGGCACTAATCAGATCCATTGCTTTGGTTTCCAGGCATCTCTCCTCAGAGGCCTGGATTTCAAAAGCAGGATATAGCTGTTTCTTGTTTCACCCATCAGAAAACATCTCATCTACACATGGGAAACTTGCACGTTGGAGCTGTGTCAAAGCCTCTGTTTAGGAGAACCCTTTAGGGCCCCAGAGCCACCGCTTCATTCCAAGGTCTCCATAGACACAAAAGCACATTCGGACCCATCCCCAGGGGTGTGCATTTCAACTCAGCATCCTCGGTAGCTCCCCACAGATCCAGGAGATCTAAACTGTCTTGTTGCTAGGAGACAATTGGAATGCGAGGTGGGCTACCCAGCCATCCATCCTTAGAACCCTGCTCAGAATCATTGGCCTGGAGCCAAACAACAGGTCTCAATTGTCCTGCCGAAGACTCTCTGCAGTTTGGAGCTTCTCACAACTCCCATCATGGGAAAACCCCCATGGCCTCGTGATGCCCCCCCATTCATGAAGGGGCCATCAGGGACAGAAACTCCAACCTGAGCGATCGTCTGATCCTCGCCCTGACTTCAGATGCACGAGATCTCGATTCAGGTCTGTAGATTGTGCCTGCCATGGCCTCACCCAGAAACCTAAGCCTAGCTTGTGTTCTCAGACTTTTGTCGTCAGACTACTGGCCCACAAGGCCTCCAGTTTGGCAATCCAGAACTACAATGCAGCACTCTGCCTGCCCTCCAGATAAAAAACGTTGTCCTCTGGGGCTACCCAGTAACCCCAAATGAGGATCAACCTGCACCGACCTTGGCTGTACCCCAAATACATAGGCTGACCAGGGCACTAATGCCCTTTCTGACACAGCCTGAGCCTGGACCCCCTGGCCCCTCCCAGACAGCTGGCCGCACACTGAGCACATCGAGCCGCCATGGCCTTAGGTCGTCATCTCTTCCCAACCTCGGTTTTAAGGTTTCAGAACCTAGACCTTATCTCCAATCACTGTCCATGTTGAAGGTGATGCAGAAATCAGAACTCCTTCCCCATGGCAAGAAACCTTGTGGTTGGCATGCTGTCCAACGTTCAGTGTCGTTGAAACCAGTGTGTCCCATGAGGCCCCGCCCATGCTCGCGGGCCACCTTGGTCACAAACACACATTGTGACCCTCAGGCTGAGCCCAGTCCTCAAGTAAGGCCACTCAGTGGCTGGATGAAGAGATAGCATATTGGGCTTGCCATGCCCCTAGGCCCCAATTTTTCACCATAGTTCGGATTGTCCCTTCAGTCTTCCCCACGGCTTGGCTTTGGAATTCCTCTTTTGGTGGGACACCTGAGGTAACAAAACTGAAATGAGTCCTCCCATCCCACAGATTGACGAAAAGCAATTGGGAATCGGGCCAAATCCTCAGAGAGGAAGATTCGTCCATGGCCCATGAGGCCTCCCCGACATTCCACAGCCATCACTGATACAAAATCCAGAGACAAAAGCCTGAGCAATCGCCACAGACTCGCACTTTCTTCATATCCTGTAGAGTTCTTCTCATGGTTTGTAGATCGGGCCTGCCATACCTACGTCCCCAAACCTAAGCTGAGTTTGTGTTTTCAGACTTCTGTCCTCAAAGTCTTGGGCCACACACCCTCCAGGCTGGGCCCCTGGAGCCACACATTAGGACTGTGCCTACCAATCCATGGGAATTCTGCCCATTCCATGGTCCAAAATCGTACAAATTAGGAGAAACCTCCAACGACCCTTAGGCCATCCCAATAGTGTGGGTCACCCGGAACAAACAAGGGGTGTCTGACACCAGCTGATAATCGACCTCCACTCATACCATAGATGGGTGTCCCCAGAGAAGAAGATTGAACCAGACAGGACCCTAGGCCATAATAGGATCCATTGCTCTGGGTTACAGGCATGTGTCCTCAAAAGCCTGATTCCAATACGAGCATAGGGGTTTTCCTGAGGCACCCATCAGAACTCATCTCGTCTCCACAAGTAAACCTGTGCATGGGAGCCATGTCCAAAGCTTAGGAAAGTACTTCAGGTTGCCGGTGCCACCGCCCCATTCCAAGGCCCTCATGGACACAAAAACACATTAGGACACATCCTCAGGAAAGTCCATTTCAACTCAGCCACCGAGGTTGCTCCCGCAGAGCCATCAGATCTAAACTGTCTTGTTGCTAGGAGACAATTGGAATGCGAGGCGGGCTTCCCAGGCATCCATCCGCGAACGGTGCTCTGGAGTCATTCCATATGGGATGTCCTGGAGCTGTCCAACAGGTCTCAATTGTCCGGAAGAAGGAATCCTGGAAGGGGGCATCCCACAACTCCCAACGTGGGAAAACCTCAATGGTCTCGAGATTCCGCTCCCTTCATGAAGCGGCCGTCATGCTCAGAAACTCCCACCTGAGCCAACGTCTGATCCTCGCCCTGACTTCAGATGCATGAGATATTGGTTCAGACCTGCAGGGGGTACCTGCCGTGCCCTCGCCCTGAAACCCAAGTCTAGCTTGTCTTCTCAGACTTCCATCCTCACACTCCTGGCCCCAAAGCCCTCAAGTTTGGCAATTCCGGACCCACAATGCAGCACTCTGCCTGCCCTCTAGAGAAAAAAATGATTGCCTCATGAGCTGCCCAGGCACCTTAAATGAGGGTAAACCTACACAGCACTCGACTTTACCCAAATTATATAGTCTAACCTGGGCACTAATGCACTGTCGAACACATCCTGAGCCCGGACCTCCTGACCAACACCCAGAAAGCTGACCGCACACTGAGCACATAAAACCCGCCATGGCCTTAGGTCATCATCTCTTCCCTACCTCAGTTTTCAGGCTTCAGAACCGAGACCTTATCTCCAATCACTGCCCAGGGGTGAGTCTGATGCAGAAATCAGAACTCCTCCTTACCCATGGCAAGAACCCTTGTGGTTGGCACGTTGTCCAACGATCAGTGTAGGAGAAACCCTGAGGCCCCGCCCATTCTTGAGTGCGACGAGGGCATACACACGCATTGTGACCCTCAGCATGAGTCCTGTCCTCTAGTAAGTCCTCTCAGTGGCTGGACCATTAGATGTCATAATGGGCTTGACATGTCCCTAGGCCCCAATTTTTAACCAGATTTCTGATTGTCCAGTCGCCCCTCCTAGGGCTGTACTATGAAATCCCTCATTTGGTGGGACACCTGAGGTTAAAAAAGAAAACAACAACAACAACAACAACAAAATAAAACGGACTTCTTCCAGCCCACAGAATGAACCCAAACTCTTTGGACGGGGCCAAACCACCAGAGAGTAAGACTCGTCCATTTCCCATGAAGTCACCCAGAAATTCCACGACCATGAGTGACACGATATCCCGAGACAAAAACTTGAGCAGGAGCCTCACACTCGCCCTTCTTTCAAATCCCGAAAAGTTCTCCTCATGGTCTGTAGATCAGTCCTGCCATACCTATGACCTGAAACATAAGCCGAGTTTGTGTTTTCAGACAACTGTCCAAAAAGGGCTGGACGACACAACCTACAGGCTCAGGCCCCTGGAGCCAAACCTGAGGACTGTACTTGCCCTCTCCAAGGGAATTGTGTGTGACCATTCCAATGGCCACAATTCTTTTAATAGGATAAACCCCCAAAGTCCCTGATATATCTCAATAGTGGTAGCTTCCCAGGAAAAAGAGGGGCAATCTGAGCCCAAATGAGCCCCTACCTGCACTCAGACCCATAGACAGATGTCCTCAGAGGTAAAAAGGAAAGAACAGGCCCCTAGGCACTAATCAGATCCATTGCTTTGGTTTCCAGGCATCTCTCCTCAGAGGCCTGGATTTCAAAAGCAGGATATAGCTGTTTCTTGTTTCACCCATCAGAAAACATCTCATCTACACATGGGAAACTTGCACGTTGGAGCTGTGTCAAAGCCTCTGTTTAGGAGAACCCTTTAGGGCCCCAGAGCCACCGCTTCATTCCAAGGTCTCCATAGACACAAAAGCACATTCGGACCCATCCCCAGGGGTGTGCATTTCAACTCAGCATCCTCGGTAGCTCCCCACAGATCCAGGAGATCTAAACTGTCTTGTTGCTAGGAGACAATTGGAATGCGAGGTGGGCTACCCAGCCATCCATCCTTAGAACCCTGCTCAGAATCATTGGCCTGGAGCCAAACAACAGGTCTCAATTGTCCTGCCGAAGACTCTCTGCAGTTTGGAGCTTCTCACAACTCCCATCATGGGAAAACCCCCATGGCCTCGTGATGCCCCCCCATTCATGAAGGGGCCATCAGGGACAGAAACTCCAACCTGAGCGATCGTCTGATCCTCGCCCTGACTTCAGATGCACGAGATCTCGATTCAGGTCTGTAGATTGTGCCTGCCATGGCCTCACCCAGAAACCTAAGCCTAGCTTGTGTTCTCAGACTTTTGTCGTCAGACTACTGGCCCACAAGGCCTCCAGTTTGGCAATCCAGAACTACAATGCAGCACTCTGCCTGCCCTCCAGATAAAAAACGTTGTCCTCTGGGGCTACCCAGTAACCCCAAATGAGGATCAACCTGCACCGACCTTGGCTGTACCCCAAATACATAGGCTGACCAGGGCACTAATGCCCTTTCTGACACAGCCTGAGCCTGGACCCCCTGGCCCCTCCCAGACAGCTGGCCGCACACTGAGCACATCGAGCCGCCATGGCCTTAGGTCGTCATCTCTTCCCAACCTCGGTTTTCAGGTTTCAGAACCTAGACCTTATCTCCAATCACTGTCCATGTTGAAGGTGATGCAGAAATCAGAACTCCTTCCCCATGGCAAGAAACCTTGTGGTTGGCATGTTGTCCAACGTTCAGTGTCGTTGAAACCAGTGTGTCCCATGAGGCCCCGCCCATGCTCGCGGGCCACCTTGGTCACAAACACACATTGTGACCCTCAGGCTGAGCCCAGTCCTCAAGTAAGGCCACTCAGTGGCTGGATGAAGAGATAGCATATTGGGCTTGCCATGCCCCTAGGCCCCAATTTTTCACCATAGTTCGGATTGTCCCTTCAGTCTTCCCCACGGCTTGGCTTTGGAATTCCTCTTTTGGTGGGACACCTGAGGTAACAAAACTGAAATGAGTCCTCCCATCCCACAGATTGACGAAAAGCAATTGGGAATCGGGCCAAATCCTCAGAGAGGAAGATTCGTCCATGGCCCATGAGGCCTCCCCGACATTCCACAGCCATCACTGATACAAAATCCAGAGACAAAAGCCTGAGCAATCGCCACAGACTCGCACTTTCTTCATATCCTGTAGAGTTCTTCTCATGGTTTGTAGATCGGGCCTGCCATACCTACGTCCCCAAACCTAAGCTGAGTTTGTGTTTTCAGACTTCTGTCCTCAAAGTCTTGGGCCACACACCCTCCAGGCTGGGCCCCTGGAGCCACACATTAGGACTGTGCCTACCAATCCATGGGAATTCTGCCCATTCCATGGTCCAAAATCGTACAAATTAGGAGAAACCTCCAACGACCCTTAGGCCATCCCAATAGTGTGGGTCACCCGGAACAAACAAGGGGTGTCTGACACCAGCTGATAATCGACCTCCACTCATACCATAGATGGGTGTCCCCAGAGAAGAAGATTGAACCAGACAGGACCCTAGGCCATAATAGGATCCATTGCTCTGGGTTACAGGCATGTGTCCTCAAAAGCCTGATTCCAATACGAGCATAGGGGTTTTCCTGAGGCACCCATCAGAACTCATCTCGTCTCCACAAGTAAACCTGTGCATGGGAGCCATGTCCAAAGCTTAGGAAAGTACTTCAGGTTGCCGGTGCCACCGCCCCATTCCAAGGCCCTCATGGACACAAAAACACATTAGGACACATCCTCAGGAAAGTCCATTTCAACTCAGCCACCGAGGTTGCTCCCGCAGAGCCATCAGATCTAAACTGTCTTGTTGCTAGGAGACAATTGGAATGCGAGGCGGGCTTCCCAGGCATCCATCCGCGAACGGTGCTCTGGAGTCATTCCATATGGGATGTCCTGGAGCTGTCCAACAGGTCTCAATTGTCCGGAAGAAGGAATCCTGGAAGGGGGCATCCCACAACTCCCAACGTGGGAAAACCTCAATGGTCTCGAGATTCCGCTCCCTTCATGAAGCGGCCGTCATGCTCAGAAACTCCCACCTGAGCCAACGTCTGATCCTCGCCCTGACTTCAGATGCATGAGATATTGGTTCAGACCTGCAGGGGGTACCTGCCGTGCCCTCGCCCTGAAACCCAAGTCTAGCTTGTCTTCTCAGACTTCCATCCTCACACTCCTGGCCCCAAAGCCCTCAAGTTTGGCAATTCCGGACCCACAATGCAGCACTCTGCCTGCCCTCTAGAGAAAAAAATGATTGCCTCATGAGCTGCCCAGGCACCTTAAATGAGGGTAAACCTACACAGCACTCGACTTTACCCAAATTATATAGTCTAACCTGGGCACTAATGCACTGTCGAACACATCCTGAGCCCGGACCTCCTGACCAACACCCAGAAAGCTGACCGCACACTGAGCACATAAAACCCGCCATGGCCTTAGGTCATCATCTCTTCCCTACCTCAGTTTTCAGGCTTCAGAACCGAGACCTTATCTCCAATCACTGCCCAGGGGTGAGTCTGATGCAGAAATCAGAACTCCTCCTTACCCATGGCAAGAACCCTTGTGGTTGGCACGTTGTCCAACGATCAGTGTAGGAGAAACCCTGAGGCCCCGCCCATTCTTGAGTGCGACGAGGGCATACACACGCATTGTGACCCTCAGCATGAGTCCTGTCCTCTAGTAAGTCCTCTCAGTGGCTGGACCATTAGATGTCATAATGGGCTTGACATGTCCCTAGGCCCCAATTTTTAACCAGATTTCTGATTGTCCAGTCGCCCCTCCTAGGGCTCTACTCTGAAATCCCTCATTTGGTGGGACACCTGAGGTTAAAAAAGAAAACAACAACAACAACAACAACAAAATAAAACGGACTTCTTCCAGCCCACAGAATGAACCCAAACTCTTTGGACGGGGCCAAACCACCAGAGAGTAAGACTCGTCCATTTCCCATGAAGTCACCCAGAAATTCCACGACCATGAGTGACACGATATCCCGAGACAAAAACTTGAGCAGGAGCCTCACACTCGCCCTTCTTTCAAATCCCGAAAAGTTCTCCTCATGGTCTGTAGATCAGTCCTGCCATACCTATGACCTGAAACATAAGCCGAGTTTGTGTTTTCAGACAACTGTCCAAAAAGGGCTGGACTACACAACCTCCAGGCTCAGGCCCCTGGAGCCAAACCTGAGGACTGTACTTGCCCTCTCCAAGGGAATTGTGTGTGCCCATTCCATTGGCCACAACCCTTCTAATAGGATAAACCTCCAAAGTCCCTGATATATCTCAATAGTGGTAGCTTCCCAGGAAAAACAGGGGCAATCTGAGCCCAAATGAGCCCCTACCTGCACTCAGACCCATAGACAGATGTCCTCAGAGGTAAAAAGGAAAGAACAGGCCCCTAGGCACTAATCAGATCCATTGCTTTGGTTTCCAGGCATCTCTCCTCAGAGGCCTGGATTTCAAAAGCAGGATATAGCTGTTTCTTGTTTCACCCATCAGAAAACATCTCATCTACACATGGGAAACTTGCACGTTGGAGCTGTGTCAAAGCCTCTGTTTAGGAGAACCCTTTAGGGCCCCAGAGCCACCGCTTCATTCCAAGGTCTCCATAGACACAAAAGCACATTCGGACCCATCCCCAGGGGTGTGCATTTCAACTCAGCATCCTCGGTAGCTCCCCACAGATCCAGGAGATCTAAACTGTCTTGTTGCTAGGAGACAATTGGAATGCGAGGTGGGCTACCCAGCCATCCATCCTTAGAACCCTGCTCAGAATCATTGGCCTGGAGCCAAACAACAGGTCTCAATTGTCCTGCCGAAGACTCTCTGCAGTTTGGAGCTTCTCACAACTCCCATCATGGGAAAACCCCCATGGCCTCGTGATGCCCCCCCATTCATGAAGGGGCCATCAGGGACAGAAACTCCAACCTGAGCGATCGTCTGATCCTCGCCCTGACTTCAGATGCACGAGATCTCGATTCAGGTCTGTAGATTGTGCCTGCCATGGCCTCACCCAGAAACCTAAGCCTAGCTTGTGTTCTCAGACTTTTGTCGTCAGACTACTGGCCCACAAGGCCTCCAGTTTGGCAATCCAGAACTACAATGCAGCACTCTGCCTGCCCTCCAGATAAAAAACGTTGTCCTCTGGGGCTACCCAGTAACCCCAAATGAGGATCAACCTGCACCGACCTTGGCTGTACCCCAAATACATAGGCTGACCAGGGCACTAATGCCCTTTCTGACACAGCCTGAGCCTGGACCCCCTGGCCCCTTCCAGACAGCTGGCCGCTCACTGAGCACATCGAGCCGCCATGGCCTTAGGTCGTCATCTCTTCCCAACCTCGGTTTTCAGGTTTCAGAACCTAGACCTTATCTCCAATCACTGTCCATGTTGAAGGTGATGCAGAAATCAGAACTCCTTCCCCATGGCAAGAAACCTTGTGGTTGGCATGGTGTCCAACGTTCAGTGTCGTTGAAACCAGTGTGTCCCATGAGGCCCCGCCCATGCTCGCGGGCCACCTTGGTCACAAACACACATTGTGACCCTCAGGCTGAGCCCAGTCCTCAAGTAAGGCCACTCAGTGGCTGGATGAAGAGATAGCATATTGGGCTTGCCATGCCCCTAGGCCCCAATTTTTAACCATACTTCGGGTTGTCCCTTCAGTCTTCCCCACGGCTTTGCTTTGGAATTCCTCTTTTGGTGGGACACCTGAGGTAACAAAACTGAAATGAGTCCTCCCATCCCACAGATTGACGAAAAGCAATTGGGAATCGGGCCAAATCCTCAGAGAGGAAGATTCGTCCATGGCCCATGAGGCCTCCCCGACATTCCACGGCCATCACTGATACAAAATCCAGAGACAAAAGCCTGAGCAATCGCCACAGACTCGCACTTTCTTCATATCCTGTAGAGTTCTTCTCATGGTTTGTAGATCGGGCCTGCCATACCTACGTCCCCAAACCTAAGCTGAGTTTGTGTTTTCAGACTTCTGTCCTCAAAGTCTTGGGCCACACACCCTCCAGGCTGGGCCCCTGGAGCCACACATTAGGACTGTGTCTACCAATCCATGGGAATTCTGCCCATTCCATGGTCCAAAATCGTACAAATTAGGAGAAACCTCCAACGACCCTTAGGCCATCCCAATAGTGTGGGTCACCCGGAACAAACAAGGGGTGTCTGACACCAGCTGATAATCGACCTCCACTCATACCATAGATGGATGTCCCCAGAGAAGAAGATTGAACCAGACAGGACCCTAGGCCATAATAGGATCCATTGCTCTGGGTTACAGGCATGTGTCCTCAAAAGCCTGATTCCAATACGAGCATAGGGGTTTTCCTGAGGCACCCATCAGAACTCATCTCGTCTCCACAAGTAAACCTGTGCATGGGAGCCATGTCCAAAGCTTAGGAAAGTACTTCAGGTTGCCGGTGCCACCGCCCCATTCCAAGGCCCTCATGGACACAAAAACACATTAGGACACATCCTCAGGAAAGTCCATTTCAACTCAGCCACAGAGGTTGCTCCCGCAGAGCCATCAGATCTAAACTGTCTTGTTGCTAGGAGACAATTGGAATGCGAGGCGGGCTTCCCAGGCATCCATCCGCGAACGGTGCTCTGGAGTCATTCCATATGGGATGTCCTGGAGCTGTCCAACAGGTCTCAATTGTCCGGAAGAAGGAATCCTGGAAGGGGGCATCCCACAACTCCCAACGTGGGAAAACCTCAATGGTCTCGAGATTCCGCTCCCTTCATGAAGCGGCCGTCATGCTCAGAAACTCCCACCTGAGCCAACGTCTGATCCTCGCCCTGACTTCAGATGCATGAGATATTGGTTCAGACCTGCAGGGGGTACCTGCCGTGCCCTCGCCCTGAAACCCAAGTCTAGCTTGTCTTCTCAGACTTCCATCCTCACACTCCTGGCCCCAAAGCCCTCAAGTTTGGCAATTCCGGACCCACAATGCAGCACTCTGCCTGCCCTCTAGAGAAAAAAATGATTGCCTCATGAGCTGCCCAGGCACCTTAAATGAGGGTAAACCTACACAGCACTCGACTTTACCCAAATTATATAGTCTAACCTGGGCACTAATGCACTGTCGAACACATCCTGAGCCCGGACCTCCTGACCAACACCCAGAAAGCTGACCGCACACTGAGCACATAAAACCCGCCATGGCCTTAGGTCATCATCTCTTCCCTACCTCAGTTTTCAGGCTTCAGAACCGAGACCTTATCTCCAATCACTGCCCAGGGGTGAGTCTGATGCAGAATTCAGAACTCCTCCTTACCCATGGCAAGAACACTTGTGGGTGGCACGTTGTCCAACGATCAGTGTAGGAGAAACCCTGAGGCCCCGCCCATTCTTGAGTGCGACGAGGGCATACACACGCATTGTGACCCTCAGCATGAGTCCTGTCCTCTAGTAAGTCCTCTCAGTGGCTGGACCATTAGATGTCATAATGGGCTTGACATGTCCCTAGGCCCCAATTTTTAACCAGATTTCTGATTGTCCAGTCGCCCCTCCTAGGGCTCTACTCTGAAATCCCTCATTTGGTGGGACACCTGAGGTTAAAAAAGAAAACAACAACAACAACAAAATAAAACGGACTTCTTCCAGCCCACAGAATGAACCCAAACTCTTTGGACGGGGCCAAACCACCAGAGAGTAAGACCCGTCCATTTCCCATGAAGTCACCCAGAAAATCCACGACCATGAGTGACACGATATCCCGAGACAAAAACTTGAGTAGGAGCCTCACACTCGCCCTTCTTTCAAATCCCGAAAAGTTCTCCTCATGGTCTGTAGATCAGTCCTGCCATACCTATGACCTGAAACATAAGCCGAGTTTGTGTTTTCAGACAACTGTACAAAAAGGGCTGGACTACACAACCTACAGGCTCAGGCCCCTGGAGCCAAACCTGAGGACTGTACTTGCCCTCTCCAAGGGAATTGTGTGTGCCCATTCCAATGGCCACAACCCTTCTAATAGGATAAACCTCCAAAGTCCCTGATATATCTCAATAGTGGTAGCTTCCCAAGAAAAACAGGGGCAATCTGAGCCCAAATGAGCCCCTACCTGCACTCAGACCCATAGACAGATGTCCTCAGAGGTAAAAAGGAAAGAACAGGCCCCTAGGTACTAATCAGATCCTTTGCTTTGGTTTCCAGGCATCTCTCCTCAGATGCCTGGATTTCAAAAGCAGCATATACCTGTTTCTTGTTTCACCCATCAGAAAACATCTCATCTACACATGGGAAACTTGCACGTTGGAGCTGTGTCAAAGCCTCTGTTTAGGAGAACCCTTTAGGGCCCCAGAGCCACCGCTTCATTCCAAGGTCTCCATAGACACAAAAGCACATTCGGACCCATTCCCAGGGGTGTGCATTTCAACTCAGCATCCTCGGTAGCTCCCCACAGATCCAGGAGATCTAAACTGTCTTGTTGCTAGGAGACAATTGGAATGCGAGGTGGGCTACCCAGCCATCCATCCTTAGAACCCTGCTCAGAATCATTGGCCTGGAGCCAAACAACAGGTCTCAATTGTCCTGCCGAAGACTCTCTGCAGTTTGGAGCTTCTCACAACTCCCATCATGGGAAAACCCCCATGGCCTCGTGATGCCCCCCCATTCATGAAGGGGCCATCAGGGACAGAAACTCCAACCTGAGCGATCGTCTGATCCTCGCCCTGACTTCAAATGCATGAGATCTCGATTCAGGTCTGTAGATTGTGCCTGCCATGGCCTCACCCAGAAACCTAAGCCTAGCTTGTGTTCTCAGACTTTTGTCGTCAGACTACTGGCCCAAAGGCCTCCAGTTTGGCAATCCAGAACTACAATGCAGCACTCTGCCTGCCCTCCAGATAAAAAACGTTGTCCTCTGGGGCTACCCAGTAACGCCAAATGAGGATCAACCTGCACCGACCTTGGCTGTACCCCAAATACATAGGCTGACCAGGGCACTAATGCCCTTTCTGACACAGCCTGAGCCTGGACCCCCTGGCCCCTTCCAGACAGCTGGCCGCACACTGAGCACATCGAGCCGCCATGGCCGTAGGTCGTCATCTCTTCCCAACCTCGGTTTTCAGGTTTCAGAACCTAGACCTTATCTCCAATCACTGTCCATGTTGAAGGTGATGCAGAAATCAGAACTCCTTCCCCATGGCAAGAAACCTTGTGGTTGGCATGTTGTCCAACGTTCAGTGTCGTTGAAACCAGTGTGTCCCATGAGGCCCCGCCCATGCTCACGGGCCACCTTGGTCACAAACACACATTGTGACCCTCAGGCTGAGCCCAGTTCTCAAGTAAGGCCACTCAGTGGCTGGATGAAGAGATAGCATATTGGGCTTGCCATGCCCCTAGGCCCCAATTTTTCACCATAGTTCGGATTGTCCCTTCAGTCTTCCCCACGGCTTTGCTTTGGAATTCCTCTTTTGGTGGGACACCTGAGGTAACAAAACTGAAATGAGTCCTCCCATCCCACAGATTGATGAAAAGCAATTGGGAATCGGGCCAAATCCTCAGAGAGGAAGATTCGTCCATGGCCATGAGGCCTCCCCGACATTCCACGGCCATCACTGATACAAAATCCAGAGACAAAAGCCTGAGCAATCGCCACAGACTCGCACTTTCTTCATATCCTGTAGAGTTCTTCTCATGGTTTGTAGATCGGGCCTGCCATACCTACGTCCCCAAACCTAAGCTGAGTTTGTGTTTCAGACTTCTGTCCTCAAAGTCTTGGGCCACACACCCTCCAGGCTGGGCCCCTGGAGCCACACATTAGGACTGTGCCTACCAATCCATGGGAATTCTGCCCATTCCATGGTCCAAAATCGTACAAATTAGGAGAAACCTCCAACGACCCTTAGGCCATCCCAATAGTGTGGGTCACCCGGAACAAACAAGGGGTGTCTGACACCAGCAGATAATCGACCTCCACTCATACCATAGATGGATGTCCCCAGAGAAGAAGATTGAACCAGACAGGACCCTAGGCCATAATAGGATCCATTGCTATGGGTTACAGGCATGTGTCCTCAAAAGCCTGATTCCAATACGAGCATAGGGGTTTTCCTGAGGCACCCATCAGAACTCATCTCGTCTCCACAAGTAAACCTGTGCATGGGAGCCATGTCCAAAGCTTAGGAAAGTACTTCAGGTTGCCGGTGCCACCGCCCCATTCCAAGGCCCTCATGGACACAAAAACACATTAGGACACATCCTCAGGAAAGTCCATTTCAACTCAGCCACCGAGGTTGCTCCCGCAGAGCCATCAGATCTAAACTGTCTTGTTGCTAGGAGACAATTGGAATGCGAGGCGGGCTTCCCAGGCATCCATCCGCGAACGGTGCTCTGGAGTCATTCCATATGGGATGTCCTGGAGCTGTCCAACAGGACTCAATTGTCCGGAAGAAGGAATCCTGGAAGGGGGCATCCCAAAACTCCCAACGTGGGAAAACCTCAATGGTCTCGAGATTCCGCTCCCTTCATGAAGCGGCCGTCATGCTCAGAAACTCCCACCTGAGCCAACGTCTGATCCTCGCCCTGACTTCAGATGCATGAGATATTGGTTCAGATCTGCAGGGGGTACCTGCCGTGCCCTCGCCCTGATACCCAAGTCTAGCTTGTCTTCTCAGACTTCCATCCTCACACTCCTGGCCCCAAAGCCCTCAAGTTTGGCAATTCCGGACCCACAATGCAGCACACTGCCTGCCCTCTAGAGAAAAAAAATGATTGCCTCATGAGCTGCCCAGGCACCTTAAATGAGGGTAAACCTACACAGCACTCGACTTTACCCAAATTATATAGTCTAACCTGGGCACTAATGCACTGTCGAACACATCCTGAGCCCGGACCTCCTGACCAACACCCAGAAAGCTGACCGCACACTGAGCACATAAAACCCGCCATGGCCTTAGGTCATCATCTCTTCCCTACCTCAGTTTTCAGGCTTCAGAACCGAGACCTTATCTCCAATCACTGCCCAGGGGTGAGACTGATGCAGAATTCAGAACTCCTCCTTACCCATGGCAAGAACACTTGTGGTTGGCACGTTGTCCAACGATCAGTGTAGGAGAAACCCTGAGTCCCCGCCCATTCTTGAGTGCGACGAGGGCATACACACGCATTGTGACCCTCAGCATGAGTCCTGTCCTCTAGTAAGTCCTCTCAGTGGCTGGACCATTAGATGTCATAATGGGCTTGACATGTCCCTAGGCCCCAATTTTTAACCAGATTTCTGAATGTCCAGTCGCCCCTCCTAGGGCTCTACTCTGAAATCCCTCATTTGGTGGGACACCTGAGGTTAAAAAAGAAAACAACAACAACAACAAAATAAAACGGACTTCTTCCAGCCCACAGAATGAACCCAAACTCTTTGGACGGGGCCAAACCACCAGAGAGTAAGACTCGTCCATTTCCCATGAAGTCACCCAGAAATTCCACGACCATGAGTGACACGATATCCCGAGACAAAAACTTGAGCAGGAGCCTCACACTCGCCCTTCTTTCAAATCCCGAAAAGTTCTCCTCATGGTCTGTAGATCAGTCCTGCCATACCTATGACCTGTAACATAAGCCGAGTTTGTGTTTTCAGACAACTGTCCAAAAAGGGCTGGACGACACAACCTACAGGCTCAGGCCCCTGGAGCCAAACCTGAGGACTGTACTTGCCCTCTCCAAGGGAATTGTGTGTGACCATTCCAATGGCCACAATTCTTCTAATAGGATAAACCCCCAAAGTCCCTGATATATCTCAATAGTGGTAGCTTCCCAGGAAAAAGAGGGGCAATCTGAGCCCAAATGAGCCCCTACCTGCACTCAGACCCATAGACAGATGTCCTCAGAGGTAAAAAGGAAAGAACAGGCCCCTAGGCACTAATCAGATCCATTGCTTTGGTTTCCAGGCATCTCTCCTCAGAGGCCTGGATTTCAAAAGCAGCATATAGCTGTTTCTTGTTTCACCCATCAGAAAACATCTCATCTACACATGGGAAACTTGCACGTTGGAGCTGTGTCAAAGCCTCTGTTTAGGAGAACCCTTTAGGGCCCCAGAGCCACCGCTTCATTCCAAGGTCTCCATAGACACAAAAGCACATTCGGACCCATCCCCAGGGGTGTGCATTTCAACTCAGCATCCTCGGTAGCTCCCCACAGATCCAGGAGATCTAAACTGTCTTGTTGCTAGGAGACAATTGGAATGCGAGGTGGGCTACCCAGCCATCCATCCTTAGAACCCTGCTCAGAATCATTGGCCTGGAGCCAAACAACAGGTCTCAATTGTCCTGCCGAAGACTCTCTGCAGTTTGGAGCTTCTCACAACTCCCATCATGGGAAAACCCCCATGGCCTCGTGATGCCCCCCCATTCATGAAGGGGCCATCAGGGACAGAAACTCCAACCTGAGCGATCGTCTGATCCTCGCCCTGACTTCAGATGCACGAGATCTCGATTCAGGTCTGTAGATTGTGCCTGCCATGGCCTCACCCAGAAACCTAAGCCTAGCTTGTGTTCTCAGACTTTTGTCGTCAGACTACTGGCCCACAAGGCCTCCAGTTTGGCAATCCAGAACTACAATGCAGCACTCTGCCTGCCCTCCAGATAAAAAACGTTGTCCTCTGGGGCTACCCAGTAACCCCAAATGAGGATCAACCTGCACCGACCTTGGCTGTACCCCAAATACATAGGCTGACCAGGGCACTAATGCCCTTTCTGACACAGCCTGAGCCTGGACCCCCTGGCCCCTTCCAGACAGCTGGCCGCACACTGAGCACATCGAGCCGCCATGGCCTTAGGTCGTCATCTCTTCCCAACCTCGGTTTTCAGGTTTCAGAACCTAGACCTTATCTCCAATCACTGTCCATGTTGAAGGTGATGCAGAAATCAGAACTCCTTCCCCATGGCAAGAAACCTTGTGGTTGGCATGTTGTCCAACGTTCAGTGTCGTGGAAACCAGTGTGTCCCATGAGGCCCCGCCCATGCTCGCGGGCCACCTTGGTCACAAACACACATTGTGACCCTCAGGCTGAGCCCAGTCCTCAAGTAAGGCCACTCAGTGGCTGGATGAAGAGATAGCATATTGGGCTTGCCATGCCCCCAGGGCCCAATTTTTCACCATAGTTCGGATTGTCCCTTCAGTCTTCCCCACGGCTTTGCTTTGGAATTTCTCTTTTGGTGGGACACCTGAGGTAACAAAACTGAAATGAGTCCTCCCATCCCACAGATTGACGAAAAGCAATTGGGAATCGGGCCAAATCCTCAGAGAGGAAGATTCGTCCATGGCCCATGAGGCCTCCCCGACATTCCACGGCCATCACTGATACAAAATCCAGAGACAAAAGCCTGAGCAATCGCCACAGACTCGCACTTTCTTCATATCCTGTAGAGTTCTTCTCATGGTTTGTAGATCGGGCCTGCCATACCTACGTCCCCAAACCTAAGCTGAGTTTGTGTTTTCAGACTTCTGTCCTCAAAGTCTTGGGCCACACACCCTCCAGGCTGGGCCCCTGGAGCCACACATTAGGACTGTGCCTACCAATCCATGGGAATTCTGCCCATTCCATGGTCCAAAATCGTACAAATTAGGAGAAACCTCCAACGACCCTTAGGCCATCCCAATAGTGTGGGTCACCCGGAACATCAAGGGGTGTCTGACACCAGCTGATAATCGACCTCCACTCATACCATAGACGGATGTCCCCAGAGAAGAAGATTGAACCAGACAGGACCCTAGGCCATAATAGGATCCATTGCTCTGGGTTACAGGCATGTGTCCTCAAATGCCTGATTCCAATACGAGCATAGGGGTTTTCCTGAGGCACCCATCAGAACTCATCTCGTCTCCACAAGTAAACCTGTGCATGGGAGCCATGTCCAAAGCTTAGGAAAGTACTTCAGGTTGCCGGTGCCACCGCCCCATTCCAAGGCCCTCATGGACACAAAGACACATTAGGACACATCCTCAGGAAAGTCCATTTCAACTCAGCCACCGAGGTTGCTCCCGCAGAGCCATCAGATCTAAACTGTCTTGTTGCTAGGAGACAATTGGAATGCGAGGCGGGCTTCCCAGGCATCCATCCGCGAACGGTGCTCTGGAGTCATTCCATATGGGATGTCCTGGAGCTGTCCAACAGGTCTCAATTGTCCGGAAGAAGGAATCCTGGAAGGGGGCATCCCACAACTCCCAACGTGGGAAAACCTCAATGGTCTCGAGATTCCGCTCCCTTCATGAAGCGGCCGTCATGCTCAGAAACTCCCACCTGAGCCAACGTCTGATCCTCGCCCTGACTTCAGATGCATGAGATATTGGTTCAGACCTGCAGGGGGTACCTGCCGTGCCCTCGCCCTGAAACCCAAGTCTAGCTTGTCTTCTCAGACTTCCATCCTCACACTCCTGGCCCCAAAGCCCTCAAGTTTGGCAATTCCGGACCCACAATGCAGCACTCTGCCTGCCCTCTAGAGAAAAAAAATGATTGCCTCATGAGCTGCCCAGGCACCTTAAATGAGGGTAAACCTACACAGCACTCGACTTTACCCAAATTATATAGTCTAACCTGGGCACTAATGCACTGTCGAACACATCCTGAGCCCGGACCTCCTGACCAACACCCAGAAAGCTGACCGCACACTGAGCACATAAAACCCGCCATGGCCCTAGGTCATCATCTCTTCCCTACCTCAGTTTTCAGGCTTCAGAACCGAGACCTTATCTCCAATCACTGCCCAGGGGTGAGTCTGATGCAGAAATCAGAACTCCACCTTACCCATGGCAAGAACACTTGTGGTTGGCACGTTGTCCAACGATCAGTGTAGGAGAAACCCTGAGGCCCCGCCCATTCTTGAGTGCGACGAGGGCATACACACGCATTGTGACCCTCAGCATGAGTCCTGTCCTCTAGTAAGTCCTCTCAGTGGCTGGACCATTAGATGTCATAATGGGCTTGACATGTCCCTAGGCCCCAATTTTTAACCAGATTTCTGATTGTCCAGTCGCCCCTCCTAGGGCTCTACTCTGAAATCCCTCATTTGGTGGGACACCTGAGGTTAAAAAAGAAAACAACAACAACAACAAAATAAAACGGACTTCTTCCAGCCCACAGAATGAACCCAAACTCTTTGGACGGGGCCAAACCACCAGAGAGTAAGACTCGTCCATTTCCCATGAAGTCACCCAGAAATTCCACGACCATGAGTGACACGATATCCCGAGACAAAAACTTGAGCAGGAGCCTCACACTCGCCCTTCTTTCAAATCCCGAAAAGTACTCCTCATGGTCTGTAGATCAGTCCTGCCATACCTATGACCTGAAACATAAGCCGAGTTTGTGTTTTCAGACAACTGTCCAAAAAGGGCTGGACTACACAACCTACAGGCTCAGGCCCCTGGAGACAAACCTGAGGACTGTTCTTGCCCTCTCCAAGGGAATTGTGTGTGCCCATTCCAATGGCCACAATTCTTCTAATAGGATAAACCTCCAAAGTCCCTGATATATCTCAATAGTGGTAGCTTCCCAGGAAAAACAGGGGCAATCTGAGCCCAAATGAGCCCCTACCTGCACTCAGACCCATAGACAGATGTCCTCAGAGGTAAAAAGGAAAGAACAGGCCCCTAGGCACTAATCAGATCCATTGCTTTGGTTTCCAGGCATCTCTCCTCAGAGGCCTGGATTTCAAAAGCAGCATATAGCTGTTTCTTGTTTCACCCATCAGAAAACATCTCATCTACACATGGGAAACTTGCACGTTGGAGCTGTGTCAAAGCCTCTGTTTAGGAGAACCCTTTAGGGCCCCAGAGCCACCGCTTCATTCCAAGGTCTCCATAGACACAAAAGCACATTCGGACCCATCCCCAGGGGTGTGCATTTCAACTCAGCATCCTCGGTAGCTCCCCACAGATCCAGGAGATCTAAACTGTCTTGTTGCTAGGAGACAATTGGAATGCGAGGTGGGCTACCCAGCCATCCATCCTTAGAACCCTGCTCAGAATCATTGGCCTGGAGCCAAACAACAGGTCTCAATTGTCCTGCCGAAGACTCTCTGCAGTTTGGAGCTTCTCACAACTCCCATCATGGGAAAACCCCCATGGCCTCGTGATGCCCCCCCATTCATGAAGGGGCCATCAGGGACAGAAACTCCAACCTGAGCGATCGTCTGATCCTCGCCCTGACTTCAGATGCACGAGATCTCGATTCAGGTCTGTAGATTGTGCCTGCCATGGCCTCACCCAGAAACCTAAGCCTAGCTTGTGTTCTCAGACTTTTGTCGTCAGACTACTGGCCCACAAGGCCTCCAGTTTGGCAATCCAGAACTACAATGCAGCACTCTGCCTGCCCTCCAGATAAAAAACGTTGTCCTCTGGGGCTACCCAGTAACCCCAAATGAGGATCAACCTGCACCGACCTTGGCTGTACCCCAAATACATAGGCTGACCAGGGCACTAATGCCCTTTCTGACACAGCCTGAGCCTGGACCCCCTGGCCCCTTCCAGACAGCTGGCCGCACACTGAGCACATCGAGCCGCCATGGCCTTGGGTCGTCATCTCTTCCCAACCTCGGTTTTCAGGTTTCAGAACCTAGACCTTATCTCCAATCACTGTCCATGTTGAAGGTGATGCAGAAATCAGAACTCCTTCCCCATGGCAAGAAACCTTGTGGTTGGCATGTTGTCCAACGTTCAGTGTCGTGGAAACCAGTGTGTCCCATGAGGCCCCGCCCATGCTCGCGGGCCACCTTGGTCACAAACACACATTGTGACCCTCAGGCTGAGCCCAGTCCTCAAGTAAGGCCACTCAGTGGCTGGATGAAGAGATAGCATATTGGGCTTGCCATGCCCCTAGGGCCCAATTTTTCACCATAGTTCGGATTGTCCCTTCAGTCTTCCCCACGGCTTTGCTTTGGAATTTCTCTTTTGGTGGGACACCTGAGGTAACAAAACTGAAATGAGTCCTCCCATCCCACAGATTGACGAAAAGCAATTGGGAATCGGGCCAAATCCTCAGAGAGGAAGATTCGTCCATGGCCCATGAGGCCTCCCCGACATTCCACGGCCATCACTGATACAAAATCCAGAGACAAAAGCCTGAGCAATCGCCACAGACTCGCACTTTCTTCATATCCTGTAGAGTTCTTCTCATGGTTTGTAGATCGGGCCTGCCATACCTACGTCCCCAAACCTAAGCTGAGTTTGTGTTTTCAGACTTCTGTCCTCAAAGTCTTGGGCCACACACCCTCCAGGCTGGGCCCCTGGAGCCACACATTAGGACTGTGCCTACCAATCCATGGGAATTCTGCCCATTCCATGGTCCAAAATCGTACAAATTAGGAGAAACCTCCAACGACCCTTAGGCCATCCCAATAGTGTGGGTCACCCGGAACAAACAAGGGGTGTCTGACACCAGCTGATAATCGACCTCCACTCATACCATAGACGGATGTCCCCAGAGAAGAAGATTGAACCAGACAGGACCCTAGGCCATAATAGGATCCATTGCTCTGGGTTACAGGCATGTGTCCTCAAAAGCCTGATTCCAATACGAGCATAGGGGTTTTCCTGAGGCACCCATCAGAACTCATCTCGTCTCCACAAGTAAACCTGTGCATGGGAGCCATGTCCAAAGCTTAGGAAAGTACTTCAGGTTGCCGGTGCCACCGCCCCATTCCAAGGCCCTCATGGACACAAAGACACATTAGGACACATCCTCAGGAAAGTCCATTTCAACTCAGCCACCGAGGTTGCTCCCGCAGAGCCATCAGATCTAAACTGTCTTGTTGCTAGGAGACAATTGGAATGCGAGGCGGGCTTCCCAGGCATCCATCCGCGAACGGTGCTCTGGAGTCATTCCATATGGGATGTCCTGGAGCTGTCCAACAGGTCTCAATTGTCCGGAAGAAGGAATCCTGGAAGGGGGCATCCCACAACTCCCAACGTGGGAAAACCTCAATGGTCTCGAGATTCCGCTCCCTTCATGAAGCGGCCGTCATGCTCAGAAACTCCCACCTGAGCCAACGTCTGATCCTCGCCCTGACTTCAGATGCATGAGATATTGGTTCAGACCTGCAGGGGGTACCTGCCGTGCCCTCGCCCTGAAACCCAAGTCTAGCTTGTCTTCTCAGACTTCCATCCTCACACTCCTGGCCCCAAAGCCCTCAAGTTTGGCAATTCCGGACCCACAATGCAGCACTCTGCCTGCCCTCTAGAGAAAAAAATGATTGCCTCATGAGCTGCCCAGGCACCTTAAATGAGGGTAAACCTACACAGCACTCGACTTTACCCAAATTATATAGTCTAACCTGGGCACTAATGCACTGTCGAACACATCCTGAGCCCGGACCTCCTGACCAACACCCAGAAAGCTGACCGCACACTGAGCACATAAAACCCGCCATGGCCTTAGGTCATCATCTCTTCCCTACCTCAGTTTTCAGGCTTCAGAACCGAGACCTTATCTCCAATCACTGCCCAGGGGTGAGTCTGATGCAGAAATCAGAACTCCTCCTTACCCATGGCAAGAACCCTTGTGGTTGGCACGTTGTCCAACGATCAGTGTAGGAGAAACCCTGAGGCCCCGCCCATTCTTGAGTGCGACGAGGGCATACACACGCATTGTGACCCTCAGCATGAGTCCTGTCCTCTAGTAAGTCCTCTCAGTGGCTGGACCATTAGATGTCATAATGAGCTTGACATGTCCCTAGGCCCCAATTTTTAACCAGATTTCTGATTGTCCAGTCGCCCCTCCTAGGGCTCTACTCTGAAATCCCTCATTTGGTGGGACACCTGAGGTTAAAAAAGAAAACAACAACAACAACAAAATAAAACGGACTTCTTCCAGCCCACAGAATGAACCCAAACTCTTTGGACGGGGCCAAACCACCAGAGAGTAAGACTCGTCCATTTCCCATGAAGTCACCCAGAAATTCCACGACCATGAGTGACACGATATCCCGAGACAAAAACTTGAGCAGGAGCCTCACACTCGCCCTTCTTTCAAATCCCGAAAAGTTCTCCTCATGGTCTGTAGATCAGTCCTGCCATACCTATGACCTGAAACATAAGCCGAGTTTGTGTTTTCAGACAACTGTCCAAAAAGGGCTGGACTACACAACCTACAGGCTCAGGCCCCTGGAGCCAAACCTGAGGACTGTACTTGCCCTCTCCAAGGGAATTGTGTGTGCCCATTCCAATGGCCACAATTCTTCTAATAGGATAAACCTCCAAAGTCCCTGATATATCTCAATAGTGGTAGCTTCCCAGGAAAAAGAGGGGCAATCTGAGCCCAAATGAGCCCCTACCTGCACTCATACCCATAGACAGATGTCCTCAGAGGTAAAAAGGAAAGAACAGGCCCCTAGGCACTAATCAGATCCATTGCTTTGGTTTCCAGGCATCTCTCCTCAGAGGCCTGGATTTCAAAAGCAGCATATAGCTGTTTCTTGTTTCACCCATCAGAAAACATCTCATCTACACATGGGAAACTTGCACGTTGGAGCTGTGTCAAAGCCTCTGTTTAGGAGAACCCTTTAGGGCCCCAGAGCCACCGCTTCATTCCA